>NC_051095.1:22021955-22104455 GCF_901709675.1 Syngnathus acus | reverse complement strand
GTGGGTGTTTGGTAGAGTTGAACACATGAAGGCTGGGTAAGCACACAGGAAGCCAACGTGCTGTGTACATTAACATCTGTGCACAGGGAATTAACACTTGGGCATGAATCTTCCACGCTTCAGCAACATGTCTCAAGTCCCTCCAATTATTTCTTAATTACCATCTCCGCATTAAAACACACGTGCTATTGCTATTTTTTTTTTTTAATTCAGATCCCCAGTAGGTCGATAGGTGTACTATGTACAATAAAGAAAGTGGAGATGTCTTAAAATGAAAATTTCAGACATAACACAGTGGTCATTCAAGAATAGTTCTGAAATTTCAACAGTATTCTCAAATGAATCCACTACTAAAGGTAAACATGTGATTTTTTAAAATAAACATTGTGCTCATTTGAATTGTCACTGGTTCAGCATCATTTGGAACCTGGATTAAAAACCATTGATATTTGAAGCTGACTCACTTCTGTTGGCAACGTTTTATTGCATATTGCAAAACAGCTAGATGCTGCTTCGCCATGTTTGACTGAAACCTGGGCTCCGCTAATTGACCCAAGTCTGCAAACCTCAGAGTTCTCCTGAGTTGAAAGATTTTAAGACTTAAAATGGTACACATCCCCAATTTAACTTGTAGCCCCTGATGAACTGTATAGACGGGTGTCTACTAATGCCAATGTTGACAATGTTAATGTCCTGGTAATTATTTTGACGTTTTAGATTTTTGGGATTTTAAATGTGAATTTTGAATTAAGGGCAAACTAGTCAGTGTGGTGCCCTCCTCAGGTTTAACACTGGTTTATTATCCTCTGATTGGACTAGCAGGAATCCTAACATCACTTCCAGAATCAGCGGCTCGGTCTCGCACACACTTTTGTAGCCTGGTGACTACAATCTGTTGCATTATTTTCGTTTTTAAGATGGAACTGGTAGTATGTGTGCAAACAGAAATGATCAGTTACTTGGATTGTCTGAAATTGTGTATTGAAGGAATAGGGGCAAAAGACACAAAACCCGCCTAGCCACAATACCAGATACGCTCACATCTCTTTGGATAAAGTATACAAGCAGACAAGTATATTCATGGAATCAACCAATAAAGCAGACATAACTAGACATTCTTTGATATAAGATAATAACAGAGGTTGCTACAACTTCATGATTCAATATGTATTTCTGTGCACTGCAACATAAATGTCTTTTGATATGTTGCTTAAATAGCTTAATGACCCTTAAGGAACTGTGTAATGCATGCCTGATGTTTGTTCTCTACATCATGGACACGGCCAGAGTCGTCTTGACCGTTCAGTACTTGATTATATCTTGTGTTTTGACTAAACGTCATATGTCGCCTAATGCGGGACGCCAGCTTTTCGATAAGTGAAAGAATGAGGTACGACAGCATATGTGCAAGGATGGAGAAGAATGTTTACAGGAAGGTCACTCGGAGATAAAAAACCAGCTGGTGCCAGAAGGAGACAGCCAAGGACTCGGCCAAAGATGATCACCAAGGCCGAAAGACACACACACCGAATCTTCCATAACCAGCACCCACTCCCATGGAATCAAACTCTACTGCGAACTCGCCCCACCCCAACGACTCATCACCCATCAAACGCGCCCCACACCAACTGAATATAAGCTGACCAAAGAACCTTGAACGTTGCCTTTTCTGAATGGAGACTTTCTGCTCTTGAAGGGCCCAACGCTGTATTGTACTTTCCTGAAAACAGAGCTTTCTTAACAAGAATTATGATTGAACTCAACCAACCTGTGTAAGTCTAATTTCTGCTTCAGTGTCTTTGCATTTTCCTAAATCTGAAGAAATTAAACGAGCACGCAGTGAGTGAATTGGATAACAGGTGATTGGCAATGGCTTTTGCCGTGAGGCGCAGATAGCGCTCTCTAAATTGTGGACCAAAATCCAACAGTATCATCACTAAAATGGCTTAATTTACCAATATACAGTACATCACAATATTCCTCAACGCACTTGATGACTTAATAAACTTTATATACAAGAGCTGTAGCTGTAACAAAGCTGGAACTTGTTAAATAAATAAATAAATAAATCCAGAAACAGTTGCCCCGCACATAATTTTGTGTATTGTATGAATCCTAATGACAAAATTCATTCATACACAGGAAGCAGTGTCTATGGAGCGAAGTAATTTGCTGCTGATCCAAATTGGGATTGTTGGCTTTGATTTTGCATTTTAGCACCATCTTTCTTTCTTTGTTGCTGCAAAAACAACCGATTAATTCCCTTTCACCAACCACAAAAGGCCAAACAGTACATGAAAAAGAGCTGCTGTGCTTTGATACGTTCAAACACTGACCATGGGATTATTCAGCATTGATAAGGTAATTAAGAGACTATGATAGTGTAATTAAGTAACATCTGAGAAGAAAGGCTGCTGGAGTGGCATATTGCTGTGACTGCATCAAAGCCGGTGGCTCTGTTAGAAAAGAGGGACTGGCAATGCAAGACCATTTGGGATTCGCGCGGATCCCTTCGACGTGAGACCCACGAGGGCCGTGAAAAGGTTTAAGGAAGGTGAGAATTTGCCACATGAAATGATTGTGATGGAAATGAAATGACACAATTCAGTCACTTGAGATGGTCACAGATCATAGGGAGGAAAACTGTGGCTACGTGTGATATGCTACTCTCTATCAGCACTGCACTGCAGCCGAATAAATGAGAATTGCATGATTTCACTCAAGTGTTTACCTTGCTTCCTTTTATTTGTTGCCATCAGGCAGTGCGCAATGTTCTCCCACTCCTCCCCTGTGTGCTCTGAATCAGCAGAAATTACATTTTATTCTATTTATTTGCTTATTTACTCTTATCTGTTTTCCATTCCAGAGTTCTCCTATCAGAGACCTGCAAGCCTCAGAAGGCGAATGGCAGGGGAGCTGTGGGCTGTGCGTGTGTGTGTGTGCGTGTGTGTGCGTGTGTGTATACGTGTGTGCGTGTGTGTATACATGTGTATACGTGTGTGTGTGTGTGTGTGTGTGTGTGTGTGTGCGTGTGTGCGTGCGTGTGTGTCTGTGTGTAATGGTGCATTACTGTCTGTGTGTTTCGAGAGATTGGCATGAAATTAAAATAGAAATCGAAAAAAAAACATTGGATTCATCACTTTTGTTATCACCGTGCTATACAGCTCCTATAGTTACCACATTTCTCTCGGGTGATGAAACAGAAATGTTTTTGCATCCGACCCGCACAATATCTTTTAGCAACATTTCCATTGTACTCCCAATAACTAAAAATCACAGTTCTCACAATAAATATGTTACAAATAATTGCTGACACACACACACAAAGAAATAAAATGTTTAATATCACGAATAAAAGGTGGCTGCATTTACTATCTGTATTTGAGACAGTATGTTGAACTTCTGCCATTCTCTGAACAAATACATTCCCGCCATTTTTCAAATTCTATTTTCATTCTCACGTGTTCTTCTATTTTTCACTTTTTCTATATTTAAGATGATTACTAAAGTCTTATTTCCATTCCATCTGAATGAAAGAGTATGTTTGCATAGCTGGTGAAGCTTTGTATATTTTCTTTTACACACAAACCTGATTCAGAGTTTTGTGAGGTTCTTGAGCACCACACTTTACTTATTAATTACATATCGTTTTAATCCAATGTTACGTATTTCTTCCCATCCATCCATCCATCCATCCATCCATCCATCCATCCATCCATCCATCCATCCATCCATCCATCCATCATCCGAACAGGTTCTCCTCACGAGGGTCACGCGCTTGCTGTAGCCTATCCCAGCTGACTTCAGGCAGTAGCTGAGGTACACCCTGAACTGGTTGTCAGCCAATTACAGGGTCCACATAGACAAACAAGCAATGGTGTGTGGGAGGAAACCGCAGTACCCAGTGGAAACCCACACAGGCACGCACAGGAAGGACAGAGCCGGAATTGAAACCTGCGTCTCTGAACTATGAGGCAGATGTGCTAAACATTGCTCCTTGCTGCCTGCATGAGAGCAAATTGGCAAAATATAGCCTACCTTATTTGCTTTTTGCAGATAATTTTTGCACAATATTGCATATACTGTGTAAAACCCAAGTTTGTTCCACCAATCTATCTAGCTGCCTGGATCCATACTCTTGTGGATATCTAAAATTTCTTATCAAAACTCCTTAAGCTATCAACACTAAATTGAAGGACTCAAGGTCTAATGTTGAACATATCTCCCTGCCATATTTGTTTTCAACTTAACTCACCATTTTGTGTTCATTTTCCACTCGAAAAACAGTTATACGCTTGATGTGTGACTGCCCGTATGATGAAGCTTTTGAGCATGTCAGCAAAAACTTTGTTTTCTAAATAATTAACACAAATATAACAAGGACAAATATACCATGTGGTAATCATGGTGAATTATAAAGTTGATATTTAGACCCATAAAAAGGGTTTCTAAAGTTTGTACTGCAGGTGTGTGTGTGTGTGTGTGTGTGTGTGTGTGTGTGTGTGTGTGTGTGTGTGTGTGTGTGTGTGTGTGTGTGTGTGAGTGTGAGTGTGTGTGTGTGTGTTTGCTTGCATGCGCGTGTCCACTCAGGAGGAGCGAGTGAGTGATCTGGCCAGGATCTGAACTGCTGCTTTGATCTGGTAAAATCCAAACAGAGCGAAAGAGACGCTCACCCCTCACTGTGAGGATTAAATATCCCTGAGTCGGGACATCACAACGCCCCCCCTCTCCCCACCGCTTCTGTACCCACACCCATCCCTCTTTCCTCCGCTCCTTTCCTCCTCCCGTCAGCCATGGTTATCACTGAGTCTCCTGAGGGCCTCGGCGCAAAGGAGATGGTGAGAGGAAGAGGAGAAAATAAATTAAAAGCAGCGCCTTTATGGTTCTAAAATGCCAAAGAGGACATCTGTGTCCAGCAGGAGCGATTTACCCACACAGGAATGTTCATGGTTTTCCATGCATCTGCATTCAGAGGGAAACCTTGGCTGAACAGGATTTAAGGGGTTAAGAAAGTTTAGTGAAAGGTGTGGAGAGATTGAGGGATGTCAAAACATCCAGAGTACAAGAGGACTTGTAATAATCCAAATACACACTGACTGGCAGACATCTGTGAGAATGTCATAAAGAAACAAATATAATGAATAAAATGATCATTCAGGCACATTCTGAAGACCAGTACTATAAAATTAATAAAAGAATAATGAATTATTTCTGTCACAAATAAGAGAAACAAAATGACTTTCATTGTTAGGGTTTCTTTTCTTCGTTGAACTGGAAGGTTCTGGTCTGTAATGCTGTTCAGGTAGCAAAGGTACAGTTTCTACTGGTAACCTCACCTAATGTAACCTAATGCAAACTAACTTATCTTACTTTATCTCAGTCCTGTTTATCTTAAGCTATATAAAGTGTACTTTACTTAACCTAACCTAATGTTTTTTGTTGTATAAAAGTATCATACATACGTATATCTCCTTTATGGCATGCAAGAAAGAATCTCCTCATTCTATAGTGTGAGTAAAAATAAATATAGGCCTGTACCGTTACTTAAAAAAACAACAGCAACAACAACAATCATTATTTTTTGGTGTGTCATTGTCAGCATTGGTGAAGGATTAATAAAATGTATGCAGAAGTATTCCATAATACAGGTTAAAAGAAAATACAACTTTTGTTTCAATTCTTAAGAGAACACTTTGTTCAAAGGGTACCTTACTAAGCCATTAAAACAACAACTAAAATATAACTGTGACAAAAATGCTTGAGGTCCAATACTTAGCTGTGCATATTTCCAAAATAAAAGCTTTCTGTTATCACTTATCAGCAACAGCAGATTTCCTTAATTGAATTGTAGCGCATGGGTCAAAGCTCAAAACGAGTGTACCTTACTGTCAAACTGTGATTTATTCCGTTGATAACACCTCACTCATAACTTTCGGGGGGCTTTGGCTCAAAGTCATTCTTTCCAAATTACACCCAAAAAAGTGCCGATGGACTTAAACATGCTTTCCTGGTCTAATTCCTCCAGTTGAACAGAAGCAGAGGTCAGTGCTCTCCACAAGGGGTTAATACAATCATCATTACTGCTTCCTGCTGGGGTGCCTGAGGAAGCTGGGTGTGGAGGAGGGGCTGTGGATGGTGAGGAGGATGAGGGAGGGAGAGGATGAGGGCAGGCAATAGAAAGGGGCAATTCTGACATGACAGTGACAAATTGCCTTGTATTTATTCAAATTGTGTAAAGTGATCTTTTGGCTGTGTCATAATGTGTGTTTTCATAGTGTTTGACCCCCCTGATGAGTTAACACTAACAGGCTCGTAACGACGGGAAGGCAATGGGAGCCGCTGACAAAGAACTCATTGGTTTGAATGACCTAAAACATGACAACATAAAAGTGGCTTTGCAAAAAATATATACAACTCTAATTGAAATACTCGAGATTTGCGCTGGCCATTTTTTTTTTTGCTCACTTTCGAGGTCCCAAAACATTTAAGCATTTAATCCTGTACTATAGAAAGGTTATGTACAGTCCTAGTGCGATTTTTCTTGTTTTAACATCTTCTTTTTTAACAATCATTTTGACATAGTCAACAAATACATAGTAAGTAAATAACAATAAGCAAATAACATGACTGATACAGTCATAAATATTCTTCTAATAGCATAAATTTCAATTGGCACAAACTTTATTTAAGGGTGATATAGGCCAAAGAAGAAGTCATCAAATTTAGGTCATGATTATTTGGTGGACAAACGTGCAGATATATGAATTTATTTTCAATTTATGGTGAACAAGGATGCGGGTGTTTCAAAACTGACAATTTCTCTCTCTCTCTCTCTCTCTCTCTCTCTCTCTCTCTCTCTCTCTCTCTCTCTCTCTCTCTCTCTCTCTCTCTCTCTCTCTATCTATCTATCTATCTATCTATCTATATATATATATATACGTGTGTATGTGTGTATGGGCTACATGGACTCACAAAAGAGCAAGTAGGCAGCCAAAAGTCCAAGGCCTCACTGGTTGCCTTCGCTGTCTTGTGGTTTATTGATACAGTCACCAGGAGCGATTCGGGAGGTCGACACACACCGATGAACAAAGCCAACACACACATAGTCTCACTACACATAGAGCCAGTGCACAGCGGGGATGAGTCATGGGGAGCTGAGGTCAGTGCAGTGAGATCTTAGAAGAAGAGCGAGGAAGCATCTGCTCAGCCTCGAAGGCAAAGGTACCAGTGCAGGATTACGGAATGTGAAATTTTAGGTGACCTTAACCACAAACTGCTTCAAATCAAATGAACAAAATGATTATCAATACTCAAGTCAATGAAACCCACATAACTGCATGAGTAAAGTATTCCTGTGAATTTAATATAAGAGTGGGTGCACTCCAAATAAAAACTCACATATTTTTATGGTTAGGTGAGAAAACTGTATTTGTACTCACTAAAGTTCTTATATGCTTCAAAATAATGTGGGATTAGAGTCAGGGGTGAGTCAAAATTTTAGTGTGGTTCTCAAATGAGCCCCGGCGTTTGTTGTTTGGTGCTCAGTTATTTCCCCAAGAGTACAATGTATTTTCCGACCCACCAATCTCATGGATGATCTGAAGGATTTACAGCACATCTGGGCAAAGTGGTACGGCCACTTATATTTGCAGTTCCTGCAGGAAATCAAACTAAATTGTCATATATGTGCCGCTATTTATATATCCCACCATAACTCCGCAGGACGTAACACTTCTAGAATAAATAGCTTTTCATTCTGAGACCCTTCAAAAACTTGAACATCTACAAGGCATCAACCACCCTTGTCTCAATCAATTTAAAGTACACAAACAACCTGGACTACAGGTATGATGATCTCCTTAGCAGCAGGACTATGGAGTCTGGGACAAGGATTTAATTTTGATGCTCAGGGTGATATGTAAGGACAAAATTTAAATAGTGTAATTGCCATTCCCACATCACATGTGCCTGACTGAGAAGAAGTGCCAGATTCTCGACAAGCTCACCTTGATTCTCGACAAGCTCACCTTGATTCGGGGTTGGCCACAGTAGAAACATGGATGGATGGATGGATGGATGGATGGATGGATGGATGGATGGATGGATGGATGGATGGATGGATGGATGGATGGATGGATGGATGGACGGATGGATGGATGGATGGATGGACGTACCTGTCCTGTAGATGAAAAGGTCCAATGTTGAAAGTGTCACGGAATCAAACAAGTGCAGTGAAGGGATTGAGGATCACTCGCCGAGTACGCGGGAAGGAGTCGCTGTATTTTTTTCCACTATTGGCCAGTTCAGTGGCTTTTGGTCACCTCACATTCCGTGGGCTCAAGACAAGCAGATGCTTGATTAAAAATATTCATATCAGGTAGTGATATTTTTTCCACGACCAAACGATCCAGGTTTTCATCTTCAACATTCAAAAGGTGTAATCACCAAAGTAAATGGGACTTTTTTTTTTTTAATAAAATAACAGTCAGTGAAAGCACGTGACTCTAGTTACTGGCAAAATCAATGAGTGACTCGTATTGACCTTTTGTTCCTGATGAGGAGTTTTACAAGTGCAATCATTAAAACTGACTTTTGGCGAGAGACGGTGTACACTCCAGACTGGTCGGCAGTCAGTCAGAACACAAATAGACCAGCAACCACTCACAATTGTGGGAGTTATAGAGTCTTGCGTCAACATTTGCATATGTTGTTCTTGAAATTTTGGGACAAATTACAAATTATATGCTTTAATGACCGTTGAATTTAAAGGTTCCACTGTTGCAATGTCAATAAAAATAAAAATAACAAATAATATGCATATACATATCGACAAATATGTATAAATATGTACACACACACACACGCACACACACACGCATGGACACACAGACAAAGCCCACTTTCCAACATTGAATGGGCATATTGTTTGCCCTTCAGCTTCCTCTCTCCCTCATTGCTCTTCCTGGTGAAACCTTATCAGTGCTCCAGGAACGAACTGACATTCACACAGACACTAATAACACCGCAGTATTTGAGATACTTTGCTCTCTCTCTCGCCCTATGTCTCACAATCTGGTTACTTTTCCTCTTGTTCTCTCTTCTTGGTCAATTAGACAGAGGCAGAAGTCCCAGTTGGCTCCCGGTGGTAATCAAACATCTTTTTCTTGTCCATTTAACACTGGGATTAATTTCCTACAAGGTTAATTAAAGAGGCCCACCAGACAGAGCTGATTATTGTAAAGGTTACTGTTTTGCTGCCTGTGACTGTGAGTGTGTGCATACACGCACACACACACTCACACACACATTTTTTTGCGGGCATTCTTCGTCCACATGCACTCAAAGGGACGAAACTGAGACAAGATATGCTATTGCCCGTGGAGATATAATAAGTTCAGAAATGCTATCGCTCAGTGTTAGGTGAGTGATTTGAGAAGAATGTTTCACATTAATGAGAAGAATACACCAGAAGCAGCTATGAGCGCTGGTGAAATGAGAACATTAAATTCAAATCTGTCTGTACAAAGTTTAGTGTTGCTATATAATACAGGTGCAAAATGTGAACCAAACCACTTGATATCCAGTATCACACACCATGTGTGCATCAAAAATATAGTGATAAGATGACTGCAAGGTTGACTACAAGGTTACTTTCAAAGTAATGAGATGTTCAGAGAAATCATAGAGATTTTGACTGAGCAGAGATTGTGCTTAGCAGCTGGCACCCACCTTTGCAAGGATCTTCAACCGTTCCCTGGAGCTGTGTGATGTGCCCTCGTGCTTCAAGAGCTCCACCATCGTTCCAGTGGCCAAGAAGCCCGCCATCACAGGTTTGAATGACTATAGACCTGTCGCACTGACATCTGTGGTCATGAAATCTTTCGAGAGGTTAGTGCTGAACCACCTGAAGGATGTCACGGGCCCCCTGCTTGACCCCCTCCAGTTTGCCTACCGGGCAAACAGGTCGGTGGATGATGCGGTCAACATGGGACTGCACTACATCCTGCACCACCTGGACACCCCAGGATCCTGTTTGTGGACTTCAGCTCGGCGTTCAACACCATCGCTCCTGACATCCTCCAACAGAAGCTCATCCAGCTCACGGTGCCTGCCTCCACCTGTCAGTGGATCATCAGCTTCCTGATCAACGGGAGACAGCGTGTGAGGCTGGGGGGCATCACATCTGACACCCGGACCACCAGTACTGGAGCCGCTCAGGGGTGCGTCCTCTCCCCACGGCTCTTCTCTGTCTACACCATATGTGTCAAACTCAAGGCCCGCGGGCCACATCCGGCCCGGCATGCAATTATATCCGGCCCGCGAGATCATTTTATATTATTGTTACTAATGGCCCGACGATATGAAGTGATGATAACACAATAAACTACAGATCCCATAATGCAGTGCTTTCGCTGCCTTGCCGAGCGTTTTTCCGCGGCAATCAGGTCAAGTGCTTGTTGCTGCAAGTAATTGTGAAGCTAGCCCCTCATGATGCCGAAGAGAAAAGTTGATTCTGAAAACAGAGCCTTTAAAAACCGATGGGAGGTTGAGTATATGTTTACTGACATTGCCGGTAAGCCCGTTTGTCTCATTTGTGGCGCTAATGTGGCTGTGGATGAAAGTACTGACATGACTGACACTGCAGAGCTAGCCATCTTCATCCGTGGGGTGGACTCCGATTTGCGTGTTACTGAGGAAATATTGGACATTAAACCGATGCACGGGACAACGACCGGAAAAGACATTTTTGAAAACGTATGTCAAAGTGTAACCGACATGAAACTGCCCTGGGACAAACTTATTGGTCTTACAACTGATGGAGCACCGGCTATGTGCGGTGAGAAAAGTGGACTAGTAGGAAGGATGCGAAAAAAGATGCAGGAGGAGAACTGTACTGGTGAGTTAACAACATACCACTGCATCATACACCAGGAAGCACTGTGTGGCAAAGTCCTGAAGATGGACCATGTAATGAGCACTGTAACGCAAACCGTAAACTTTATCCGAAGTAGAGGTTTAAATCACCGGCAATTTCAGTCCTTTATGCGGAGTATAGATTCAGAGTTTGCCGACATTCCTTATCATACAGAGGTGCGTTGGCTAAGTCGGGGGAAAGTTCTCAACAGAGTTTTTGAGCTCAGCAACGAAATTTGATTTGATTCATTATTTGTTATTGCTGAAAAGCACAAGTTGTTTTTATATTTCCAGGTTTTGTTTTGCAGCATGTTCATATTTCTATCTTGTATAATTTTGACAGGAGATATTTTTATGGAGAGTAAAATCATTTGGGATATTTAAAATTTAGGTTTTTTATTTAAAATGACATAAAAGCAAAGAAAATCAAACGATTTATTATTTTAATGTTTACTTGAAGTACAAGCACTGTCACCATTTTAATTTATTTTTTCAGGCGTTTTTTTTGCAGCATGTTCCAATTTCTAACTTGTATAATTTTGACTGGATATATTTTTATGGAGATCAAGATATTTTAAGTTATTTAAAGTTTAAGTTTATTTATTCCAGAATAACATTCCTGTCCTTTTGTATTTATATTTATGTTAAAAGTTAGTTTTAGTGTGTTCAATAAATGTTTGTTCTGTTCGGCCCGCGACCTAAAGTGTGTTTTGAATTTTGGCCCCCTGTGCAATTGAGTTTGACACCCCTGCTCTACACCAACGATTTCTCCTCAGGTGACTCTCCTGTGAAGCTCCTGAAGTATGCAGACGACACCACTCTCATCAGACTGATCCAGGACGGTGATGAGACTGCGTACAGACAGGAGGTGGAGCGGCTCGTCCACTGGTGCAGCCAAAATCACCTGGAGCTGAACCCGCTCAAGACCGTGGAGATGACAGTGGATTTCAGGCGAGACCCTTCACCACTTTTACCCCTCACTATCCGCAGTAATACTATTCTCTCCACAGACACCTTCAAGTTCCTGGGAACCACAATCTCTCGGGACCTGAAATGGACCGGCCACATAGACTCTGGAAGAAGGCCTAGCAGAGGCTGTACTTCCTGAGACAGCTCAAGAAGTTCAACCTGCCGCGGGAGCTGCTGAAGACCTTCTACACTGCCATCATCCAGTCTGTCCTCTGCACCTCCATCACTGTCTGGTTTGGATCGGCCTCCAAACAAGACAAGCACAGACTGCAACGGACAATCAGGACTGCAGAAAAGATAATTGGAATCAACCTCCCATCTATCCAAGACTTGTACCTGTCCAGGACCAGGAAACGTGCAAGGAACATCTCTACAGACCCTTCTCACCCAGGTTGCAGTCTGTTTGAACTACTCCCCTCCGGACGGCGTTATAGAGCTCTGAACGCCAAAACCAGCAGACACAGAGACAGCTTCTTCCCCCAGGCTGTTGCTCTGATGAACTCACACCACTCTTAGAGTCTCAGAGTCATTGCTGTGCAATAACATCCTGCTCTCCACACCTTTTTTGAATTGTCTACACTGTTTGTACTATGTGTCCTCTCTGCATTCATTGCAGCCTGGTCATCCTGGAAGAGGGACCCTCCCATCTGTGGTCTCTTCTCAAGGTTTCTCATTTCCCCTAGCTGGAGTTTTGAGTTTTTCCTTGCCCTCTTGGGAGTTTAAGATCAGGAGATGTTTGAGAATATTTGCCATTTTTCACATGTCCGGAGTGTTGTTAGTCACCTAAATGTTGAACAGAGGCTGTGATTTACCGAAGTCAAATTCCTTGTTTGGCACGCTCAAACATGGCGAATAAAAAACTCTTGAATTTTGAATCTTGAATCTTCACTAAACCAACAGATGGCAGCATGGTGAATTAGTGGTAAGCACATCTGCCTCACAGTTCTGAAGTTTGGGCTTTGAATCTTGCCATTCAGCCTCCCAGTGTGCATAAGATTCATTTTAATTATCAGGGTGCTATTTTTAGCTTACTATTTTTGAGAGGGGTGGTCTATAAACATGTTTGCACTACTACATTAGATGCTCACATACGTCACACACACAACCACGCACACCTGTAGTAATAAAATATTAATAATAATAATCATCATCATCATGTGAATAATAACAATAATAATAAAAATTATTATTTTTATTATTATTAATAATAATAGTAATAGTAATATTTTATTTAATATCAGGGGATGTTTGAGAATATTTGTCAATTTTCGCACATGTCCTGAGTGTTGTTTGTCACCTAAATGTTGAACAGAGGCTGAGATGTACCGAAGTCAAATTCCTTGTTTGGCATGCTCAAACATGGCCAATAAAAATTCTTGAATCTTGACTTAATATAGTTATTGACATAATCTGTTAATACTACTACTACTACTATAATCATATAATAACAATTATTATTAGTAGTAGTAGTAGAGGATTCTTTCAAAGAACTCTTGAGAATTATTAATGTATGTAATGTATGTGGATGTAATGGAATTCATTTCCTCTTTTAGGCATGTTGAGTTGATCTCTCCGCTAATGATGTCCATGAAGCTGAGACATTAACATCCTGTGAATCAACTATCACACACCCCTGGTGGAGTGACACTTCAAACCTGGCCAATAGCCTCTGCAGTCTAGTGGGGAGAGACTGCCTGGAAAAGAGCAAAATAGAATCATTGTTCTGTCTTACCGCTGCATCTCCTTTGTCATTGTGCACTTGAGTCCTTCCTCTGTGATCCGTGGCACATTTCATCTGCATTGTTTTGTTTCCACAGTGTGCAGTGGTCGCAGACCCAGCGATCTAAAGGGGACTGCTGAAGTCTCAATCAACTATTGTATTTGTATGGGTGCATTCTTTTTTCCTATCCTCTCATTAAGCGCTGCATCTTTCGAGGTTGATTCGTTAATCACGTTCCTGATCCATGCTCACGTCTAATGCTCGGCAATCATGGGGCACAAAGGTCACCATGACAGATCTAATGAGACGGAGAAAACATTCCTATTTAGCTGGGAACACCAGCAAGTAAACGCAGGGTCACAGTCCACAATACGCACGCTCAAATGCAGACACACACTCAATTACCAGAGCAGCAGCCATTTCCCAGAATACCAACCTGTTTCTGTTTTCTTCTAAAGTGGAATGGAGCCCTCAGGTGACACACACACACGTGCGCGAGTTCATTAGCATGCTAATTGGAGGTGAGGACAGTGTGGTGTGGAGGTGGCACAGAGTGTTATTCACAGGCTTTGACAGGAAGGGGGGAACCAGCTGACACCCCCAACTTGGTCTTTTAGCTCTCTCACGCATCCCTCCACCCCATCTCCTCTCACAAGTCACCCCTGAGTCTCCCTCCACCCAATCTGGCCGTCTCCTCCCTTCCCACTGAAGCCTGCCTCTGTCACTGCAGGCTCAGCTGCTGAGGAGAGCCTCTGTGCACAAAGCAAACAGTGTTCAACACTTCACATGGGTCATTGAGACCAAACATTGAGGTTTTCTTCTTCAAAATGTTGTCTTTTGGTCCAAAATAAACATAAATTTAAACCATGAACACAAAAGTAGGATGAATTGATTAGTAGCCTTTCAGTAAAAAGGAAAAATGATACGTTACTAAATTAAATTGGGGGAAAAAATGAATATTTTTGCAATTGTTTTTAATGTAACAGTCAATATAACAATTTCCTCAATAATCACAGAGATTTGCAGTTTCAGCCACTTCTACAGGGGTGCAATATGATTTGGATAAGGGCTCGCAGAAAGCCACTTCAGATGTTTTGTACTTAGCCGTACTTTTTTATTTTGTTATTTTTTATATTTATTTTACAGTGCTGTCACATTGGATGACTCATGGCCAGTGCCGGCTTTCTAACACGGGGAAACACATTTTACTCTACAACACCTTGATAGTCTTGAGATTTTATTGCACCCTGCACAAGAACCATTTAGCGTAGCTACAGTGATTTTAATACATTTATTACTTCATATGGTCACTTAATGTAAGTTGATGCAGTATAAGCAACATGCGTGGTTGCTATTGTCATGCTTTCATTTCCATTCACTTTTCAATGAGTGCAAAATGAAAATTGTGATTATCCTTCTAGCTATATGAGCCTGCACAGAATTTTGAATCTCTGACAGTGTCAATCTTAATGATGTGGCTATGAGTGAACCTCATTCATTTCAGGTTGATAATTTGGCCTAATATTATTAGAGGGGAGGGGACAAAAGTGAGTGTTCGAGATTTCTTTTAAGCAGCTATTTAGAAGTCCTTGAGTGCCACACAGGCTGAGTGTTAATGGGCAAAAGGAGCCAATGAGACAGCCAAAAGTAACCTGCTGTTACTGTAACAAGGGACCCTGATAACACAGTAATAACAGGCTAATCGTATTTGGGTTCAGAAACCACAACATACTAATTCAATTAGCTTAATAAGCCCCTGTAGATAAAAAGCTTGTTTCGGCTGTCGTGATTGGCTGGCTCCTCTGGGGCCGAGCGGCTCTTCATTGGTTACCACAAGTGAGGGAGAACATCAAGAAAACTGCTGGAGTGTTTTTTATACATGCAGTTCCTGAGATATATTGTAGACTTTTATCAGCACACTAAATGATGCCAAACTATCAAAGTTTGTGTCCATGTGACTAAGCAATACGCAGTCGTGAGGACATATTCAACCAAGTTCTGCCCAAGTCCTATTTCTATGCAATGAGCATCTTCTTGAAGAGATAGCAATGAGGAATAAGTCACTCATCCCTCCGAAATTTCTTTATTCTTTGTCTCCACAAACACCAAACACAATGCCACATAAAAGCACTCTCGCTCTATTGTCCTGCCGTTGTGTCTCAGTTCACGCTTAGCGTCTATCTCAGAGGCGCCGTCTTTGTGTAAAGGAGCACAGGAAGGATGGCGCCATTGTTTCACCAGCTGAGGAGGAGAATGGAAGTGTTACAGTGGAGAGGATTGGCAGCTGAGCCCAGCAAGGAGATTCTCCACACAATATTATGGAGCGGGATCACCATGCTCAACCACCGTGCTGGCCTCTGCTCGCCCCCTCTCTCTCTCTCTCTCTCTCTCTCTCTCTCTCTCTCTCTCTCTCTCTCTCTCTCTCACACGCACGCACACACACGCACACACACACAAATGGAGACACATAACCACAGCTCCTTCCACTTCTCTGTGAAATCTGCATTCACTCTTAACCCTTTGTTTTTCAGCTGACGAGCTAATCTGTTTATGGGTGTTTGTGAGGGCGCTTTTGTTTGCGCCATGCACATATGTGCACACATGCGTAAACGCAGCGCGTACGCACGCACACACAAACACACACACACTGGCCCAGAGCCAGCTGACACCAGCAGAATATTGCAAATATCTCTAGACTCATTCCAATTCTATTTCATTTTTCTTCTTCCTTTCTTTTGATTTATTTCTAGGAATACGTTTACATACTTTGCCAACATTTTCCCAACATCTCAAATGGTTATAGCAGTGGCTTTAAATGTAGCACTTTTCATTATCACTCTACCTGTCCGTCTAAGCTCCATGTCACACTGAAAACAAAAAAAAAAAATTGATATAAACCATAATATTTCAATGGAATTGTTTTGGGCTGCTTAGCCACTTATTTGTCAGGTCAATAGTCAAACTTGAAATTTATGTTTTTTCCGCCATACACACATAGGCTATAAATAAATGATAAAAAACACAACAGACATGCATTTATTACAACAAAAAAACGAATCAAAGAAGCACTTGTTAAAACTGTGTGCTTGGATCAATGTAATCACTTCTAGTTGTTTATTTTTACTTAATAAAAGCTCATTCTTATTGGGAAAGACTGGTTTAGTGGGCAAGGCTCAAGTTGCTGGATATACTGTACAGCAATGAATATTTTATAGCTTTTATCGCTTAATCAGTGCATTATCTGTATTCCCACCTCAACAAACATGCAACTCTGAAAACAGGATAGTTTTGACTAATTTTGTAGAAATAATATGGTTTATGGGGTCAGGTTTTTGATATATGTTATCCATCTTCCGAACTGTTTATCCTCAAGAGGTTCACCGGTGTGCTGGAGCCTATCCCAGCAGTCTTTGGGCGATTGGCCGGGTACACCCGAACTGGTCGCTAGCCAATCGAAAGGCACGTGTAGACAAACAATCCTTTCCCAATCTTTATCGAGCTACGACATATTTCGCATCGGAAAACAATTTAAAGTGGATTCACAGGTTAATTATGTACCTTCTCCAATCTATTGAAAGAACACTGAGCACTTTGTTTTCCTGTCACTATACGTCACTGGCACAGATAGTTGAACAAAGATAGATTATTTGTAGTAAATTGCAAAAAATTGATCAGTGAAGTGAAGTTAGATAATTTCTCTGATCATCTCTCACGACACAAAAGTTTGGAATCATTGACTTAGTTTCTAATATTGCTGTGCCAGTGTCAAACTCCACATGCATGCACAAACACAGACAAGATTTCCTGAAAAACATTTTCATCATTGTCAAAACATTCATACCACTGACTCTTTTCCATTAGTTTGAATGTATTCGTCTTTGGCGTAGATGCCAACTAAAGCTTGGTAAGGTCAGGTTTCCCATGATGTCTGTTAATTTCCTCCTTGAAACAATTTGGCATACTTTCTAAAACATCAGACTATATTGAGTATTGCTTTTAAACATGGCAATTTTGTCCAAAAGCACAAGGTGGGCCCAACAAGGATAAACTTTGTTAAGAAAAGGTTGAGTTGACTGACATATTTTGTCATTAAAAACAAGATATTTTGCAGGTTAATATCCGGTATTTTCATTAGAAATGACTTGTGGTATATTTTATATTTTGTACAAAATCCCACCAAGCAGGCTGCCTGTCATTCTTTTTTTTTTTTTATCTCTCATGAGAGATTTATTTAGCTCGTGATCCAATTTATATATGCGCATGTGCATCCAGCATACAACCACGTTGGAGACACAAAGTGGGGGATGGTCTGCGTGATCAGCAGCACACTAAGCAGATAAGAGAGAAAGCAAGTGTCGAATTGACAGCTGCAGTGTGGGCAGAGGTAGGACTGAAAATAGTGTAAAGAACACAGCTCAAATTTGAAGAAGGATTTGTTTGGAGGCGAAGGGCACAGATGGAGCTGTAATGTATACAAATAAGCAAAGCAAAAACAAAATCCAGACACTGGGCCTGCTGGGGCCCATTTCTCTCCACACACCAGCTCAATCCTCTCAATCGGCGTCACACTAATTTGAGAGATTAGACAGTGCGGATTAGACATCGCAAGCTTGCCTCTCTGAAGCGTCGCTTGTCTTTGTGCTCCATTCTTTCCACTTCTTTCATTTCATAAAAACATTATGATATGGAGTTGTGGTAAGACTCTCACGTTCACAATAACAGCGTCTCACTTGATTCACTCGATATGGCATATGTTCAAGTAATTATGTAAGAAGTAAACACTCACAGTCAGTCACTGGCTGCTCCTCCACCTTGTGCCGGTATTTGCGTACATTGGTTGGCCTTATTCGATTCCTGATGCAACTACCACTGCTCTGATTAATGTGCATAAACACACACATATACACACACTCGGCACGTGCTCGGAACACCGTCTTCCCTCTCACCAACTTAGCAGCGCTATTAGTAATGATTGAACCCTATCCAGTGGATGTAATATATTAGCAGGAAGATTATTCTGACGTTAAAACATGTTCCCTGTGCTGACAGCATCATCAATCACCCTCACCCTGCCTGTAGAAGACTCACTGGACATAATTGCTTCAGCGTGGTGCAAGAGAAGGAAGGTGGGGGGAGGGGGGGCAAGGAGCACTGAGAGATTGAGTTTGGATTTTCTTGTCAGTGCACAGCTGACAATTAGGGAAACTGAGGTGAACTTGACCGTCTAGAAACTAAGCAACAAAAGGAATAAATAATACAATTCTATTAATATATTGGATTTTTCAATATTTTAGGTATATTTATTCCATTCATATTTCCGTGAAAGACACACCTTCTGGTACAGGGGGGCTATCCATCTATTGGTATTTTTATTTTTGTATTTATTGCAGCAACAATTCATATATTGCTCACGTCACATGCTAACACTGCCCTTTTTTTAGACTATGTAAATAAATAATAATTTTCCATGTTCCTCCCATAATAACCCTTCATACTGTATAGTTCATACAATGTGAATTCAATGCAACATATCAAATATTGCTACACCCGCCGTTAAACATTAACAAGCCTTTGTGAATGAATACAAAGGAAGGAAGGAAGGAAGGAAGGAAGGAAAGAAGGGAGGAAGGAAGGGAGGAAGAAAGGAAGAAAGGAAGAAAGGAAGGTAGGAAGGAAGGAAGGAAGGAAGGAAGGAAGGGAGGAAGGAAGGAAGGGAGGAACAAAGAAAGAAAGAAAGAAAGAAAGAAAGAAAGAAAGAAAGAAAGAAAGAAAGGAAGGAAGGAAGGAAGGAGCCAACAAACTAGCGAACAGGTGAATGAACGAGCTAACAAATGAGCGAATGAACGAACGACCAAACGAACAAACTAATAAATAAAAGTAATGCCCTGAAATTAACATTGAGGGCATTACTTGGCATTATTAATTGTTTAGGGTAGCAGTGGCTCATCCGTAACATTGGAAACAGAAGGTCATGGTTTCAGTCCTGCTGCAAAGAAGAGACATTGCAACTAGAAAAGCTTTCTGGCATGTGGAGGTTCCCTTGCAAAAGGAGGGTGTCATAAGTCAAGAAAAAGCATGTTATAGTTTAGCATTGACAACTTTTTATGTTGCACCAGCAGTGATTTGTCTGTTAGCCAAAAATATCCCTGACTTGTGCATTTGTAGTATGTGGCTTCTCAAAAAAGACCTGGTTCTGCTATTTACTGCCTCGGATTTTAAAAGTGAATGCTCCTGATTTCCAAGATTGCTTTTTTGTTGTTTTTGTTTTTTGCACAAGTGTTTGATTAATACGCAGTATAAACTATTCACAAAAGTATTTTTTCATGTCTGTTGCTGGCTGAGATTAAGCTCGTTTACACTGACAGGTTAATTATTGGATTACGCCACCTTGGCCAGTGCCCAAAAAGCACAAGTGTATTTCTGAATTGTCGATGAAAAAGAAACCAAATGCATTATAGATTATTGACATTTGAACTGGACTGTCTTGTAACTGTTTCTGTGCAAGCCATTTGGTATTGTGGACCTAAAGTGCAAAACACAACAGTAAATAACAAACACAAGGGCGAAATTGAAAAACGTATGAGTCTGATTTCCCGCTCTAGTACTTAGCTACCTCTCCTAGTAGGCATGCATTCAGGGCCACCGTAAAACACAACAACATTAATCTATCAGAAGCGGCAGGTAAATGGTGGCAACAAAGAGATAAATAACCACGAGAAGAAGCCTTGGCTGGTTGAGGACATGCAGACTAAGCCGCCATTGTTAACTGGGACTCCCACACCATCTCACCAGCATTTCTAGCATCTATTTATATTGACGTAATTTTGAGTTTCTTCTATATATTAATCACATGTCAAGGAATTTCAACACTGATTTGTTTGTTACTACACCAGGCATGTAGTTGTAATACACAACACACGGGTGATATTATAATCAGGGCTTTCATAACACATTCGGTTCATGTTTACAGTCAAGCACCTTTGAGGTATAAAGACACTACAGTCGTGTGGGTTTTGGTTGTACCCCAACACATTTGCATTGCCTGTGTTGGTCATAGTCACAGAGGACATTGAGAATGTGTTTCTGCAGGTGGATAATATTGAAAACACAACTACCATTTTATATTACTTTTATTGGTTGCCTTTTATATAACCTGTAACAGTGTGACAGGCGAGCAGTGAAGTAACTAAAGAAAAAAAACATTGACACACTATCCAGCTGGGCTTAGTTGTCTGCATACAGTCATTGCCATGGTGTCTGAAGCGACAGACTAGTTCAGAAAGAATGTAAACATGATTTACGTTGTCACTGGCTACTTCTAGTATGTAATAATCCTCCTCACAACATTAGAAGGATGCGGGATTTGTTAGTAGAAAGCAGGTTTTCACCTGAACTGCTCCTCAAGTTGAAATTTCAGAGGACTAGGGCGAACGTGTGTAGTTAGCGGTTATCATATTGTATCTGTTTGTAGAAGCAGGAAGTTATCGGGTATCGTATCTGCAGTAAAAAAACTACTGTATTTTGGGCATGACCGAACCCACCAAACACTTGAAGACTGTGGGCTGGGCTGAAAACACTATATTTTCATGCGAGAAAGTGGATTTAGTTCATTAAGATTTCTAAATATGTTTCTGACTACATCACGAGGTTTTGTACAAATCCTTCTCTTGTGTCGCGTCTTAATTTTAATCATCTTAGCGACTCTTCACTCAGAATTTGGGCTTTTTATAAGAAGGCGAAAGAAACACTGCCTTGAACCCCTACTGTAATTGTTCTGTTATTTAATAGATTATCAGATATTCTGTGATGTGTCTTCTTATTGCAGAGCAGTGACCATCGCCTGCCCTCTCATCTCTCCCTCCCTGGCTATAATGTTATCCAGTGATTAGTATTCTGCTCAGGCGTTAGGATGGAAAGCAGAGTGGCTGCCGAGAGGTGTCCTGAATCACATCACTCATATTCCACTAAGTGTGCGTGTGTGCGCGCGCGCGTGTGCGTGTGTCCTTATGTGTGAGCGCACACGGGTTTTGAAGAGTGAGTAGGGATTGAAGCAAATCAATCTCATATCAGCACCCAGTCCCTAAGTGTTATGTGTGTGTAAGCGTCACTGTGCATTGTTTAAACACACATTTGCCACCTAACAGAGCTGCTGCACTGCCATTTGTCAGTTTCTCCCTGCGGGGAGTGTGCGTGTGTTGCTTTTGTGTACTTGTGTTTGCACACACATGTCAAGGTCACCCGCGCCATTCTCTCTCTCCTGGCTGGTAGAAAGAAGCTGTGCATGTGCATACCTGAAATGCATCTTTGTCATTCACTATGGAGATCAAATCAAGGTAAATCATTTTTAAAATTCTTCCTTCAAGCATCATTTGAGCAGTTTTTTGTGGGGGTAATTTGAGTGGTGTATTAATAGTATTCCTACTGAGCAGAGGTGGGCAATGGACCATATGCACGGCAGCTCATTCCATACAGTATTTCCGAAGGAAAGATTTAGAGGTATACGAGGTTCGAGTCACCTAGGATCTGTTTGCCACGAGTGATCCTGCCAAAACCAAGTTCCTAAAATCATTGGGACACAAAACCCCCTCTACCACAATAAGTTAAATACTTTTTGGGGATAATACTTGTTGCTGTCTGGGGAACTCACTTTTGAAAATAAAATGACATCAGAAGTACAAATACACAACTATATTTTATTGTAGTACGGCCAAAAAAAAGCATTGCACCTGACCCCAACAGGGACCGTTATAAAAATGCAAGATAGCCTGTCACTTGGTCAGGAAGGGAACATTTTAAACTAAAGCAGCTTGATTAGCTTCATGTGCACACTGGGCCTCAGGAAGGTATCTCAAACAGAACCCCAACTCTGTGTGGCGATCATCGCTTTTGGATGAAGTGATCAAGTAGAGCAGGCATGTCCAAAGTCCGGCCCGCGGGCCAAATCCAGCCCCTGGTCAGATTTCAGACGGCCCGTAGCTTCGGTCTTATAATGTTTTATCTATGGCCTGCCTACACTGTCAAACTGAATAAAAAAAAAATCATGAAACTTGAAACTGTAAATCCTCCGATTACCAAAAGTTGGCTGCACCACCCCTCTCCGCTCATTTCTGCCATGGCGACTGCAAAGAAAACGAGGAAAGTTGACGTTGAGGGCCGTCGCTTTCAAGAGAAATGGGAATTACAATACTTCTTCACTGAAAATCAAGGCAATTGTGTTTGTCTAATTTCTAAAGAGATTGCCTTGTTTAAGGATTTCAACCTAAAGAGACACTATCAGACTAAACATGCTAACACATATGGCAAGCTAACAGGGAGTGACCGCGCTGATAAAGTGAAGCAGCTGCAAGCTGAACTGGCATCACCACAGTGATTCTTCACGCGGGGCTGTGAGTCAAAAGTAAATCAAAAGTAAATATTACTTAATATTAAATATTAAGAAGTGGCCATGTTAATACTGTTGATATTATGAATCTGTAGACGTGACACAAACTATTACTTTCTGAAAGATATTGTAAATGACAAGAGCAAAATTCACTTGTTTTAAGTTTTAATAATAACAGACAACTTTGCATTACTTATAACTCCTGTTTAAAATGTTCATGAGGCAAAAATAATTTTAAACTCATGTAAATTTAAGGTATTTCATACAGTTTGTTCAGTGTTATCTGACTCTTCAGATATGATGAAAGGCAGAATTTCTGTTTTTCGAGTTGATCACATCTGCCTGAGTGGCTTATATTTGGTTATTTTGTCATTTGAAAAATAAAGACAATTGGGACAATGAAATTTGTTTCATAACAGTGTGTATTTGCATGAAATTTTTGTAGTTAAAAAATGTCTGAAAAATCTATTGGCCTCGGGCCCCTTCACTTTATCAAATCTGGCCCTCCTTGCAAAATGTTTGGACACCCCTGAAGTAGAGGCACAAGGTATCCGTTGAAATAGACAAGGAGGGAGGGAAGAAAGAACAATGGGCACGACAAAAGCCATATCGATGCCAGCAACAGTAGGTGACAGCAACAACGGTGACACTTGTCCACTACCAACACCATCGTCTCCAGCCTCACCACCGCTGATGACAAGCAAATAAATGTAAATTACCACCTCCAGAAGCATAGAGCACTACTCACAAAGGTGATAGACAAAAAGAAACAGGTAACATTCTACATGAATGGTGAGGTAACCATTGGTCACCAGTCAGTCACAGGGTACAAATAGAGAAGGATAGCCATTCACACTGTCGCTTAATGGGAACTGAACCCACTTCTGTATTCGACCCATCTCAGTAATGGACACAGCAGAGGGTTACTTAAGCACTTGGGGCGCAGTTCTGTCTGGTATCTGTCCCTTGCTCAAGGGCAGCACAGCCGTGTGTTTGGGGGGTGGAAGCGGGTGGTCCCCACAGTGGCAGATGATCATTTGTACTTTATTTTCATGAGCATACATTGATTCATTTGAATTAATTTATTATTTCTATTTGTTATTGTTTCTAGATATTAGTCTTTCAATTGGGCAGGTGAGCCCAATTTGATTGGTTAATGTGTCAGAGAATGTAGTGTAAATATTAGCTATAAAGACCCTGAAGCTACTGTACAATAGAGCTAACTGAGGTGAAACACAGCAGCTCAGAGTGCACATTTTAATTAGCCTTTGCAAAAAGGTTTGAACTTGCCACTGTTTAGTCGGCACATTACCCTGCTAAATGGGACTAGCGGTGAATCCAATATGTGTGGTAAGTGAATGATTTACTGTTTTAAAAAGAAAAGAAAAAATTCACCATCCTTTCCTGGAACTGTCACTGCACAGTACATTTACATGCAGTCAATAATCCTTTAAAAAAACAAATATTGGCAGTATTCAGGTTTTTAAAGTTTATTTAAACATGCGCAGACACCCTTAATCAGGTTTTTAACATTTTGAATAACGCCCCTGGGTTATCTCTCTCCTAACCTGAATATCCCGGCCGATCGGGTTACTTCCTTCTAACTGCACATGTAGTACAGAAAGTACTTGTATGTGCAATTTCCTTGAGCCACACTTAAAAACATTCATTTCTCTGTGGCGTTTTTAAGTTATTTTCTGTCGCATTTTCACGTCATTTTCTGTATATTTATGTGTGTACACGTCCGTACGCCTGATGTGCAAATGAAACAAACAGATGTAAACAATCATGGTGGAACTTGGAGATGGTAAACGGGTTATTGCAAATGTTTCAGAAACTGTCATTTTTACCCCAACCCGAGTATTGACTGCATGTAAACATACTAACGGATGTTCAAGAGGAAAGAAGATGCTGTGCACCGGTACACAGCAAATATGTAAGAAAAGATAATGTGGGTGTGACCATGGGTGGGAGTTCGAGGGAAGGTTCGTGTGCACGTCGGGGACAGAGTGTGTGTGCATGCATTAAAATAGGGGATTTTCTTGTCAGAGTGGCAGAGGTGGGGATTAGTTTAGGATCTGACTGAGACAGAGAAGAGGCCTGATGACTTTCACTTCATAAAGAGATGACGGCGCAGATATGGGCGCATATATACATCAATATCGGCACCAAACACATTATAGCTGCACCCAAAAAAACAAAACACATACAGTAAAAAGCCATGCTAGATTTTTTTTTGTTTAATGCATGACTGAGAGGAGGAAATTAATATCAGTGAATTGAATCCGCTCCTATGGAAGATCTTCATGCTTGCCCAAACCTCAGGCTAACATGCCCAAATAGATGCATATGTGCACGCATACACACACACACACACACACACACACACGCACACACACACACACACGCACGCCCACACACACACGTACACACACCACTGACAGACAGGCACTAAAATAACCTCTGTTCCAGCTAGTGGACTGCTGAGGCTCCTGCTGGGCTCTTTTAATAGGGAAAATTAGCCAAGCAGAAAGGTGGATCCTGTTTGTTATGCTCCAGTGTCCCCCTTCCACACAGTGGGCCAAGGAGGCATCCTCTGTTGTCTTTCTCTCTTTCTCTCTCTCTCTCTCTCTCTCTCGCTCTCGCTCTCTCTCTCTCTCTCTCTCTCTCTCTCTCTCTCTCTCTCTCTCTCTCTCTCTCTCTCACTCTCTCACTCTCTCTCTGTCTCTCTCTCTCTCAGATCTCTTGACACTTTGTCTTCACCAGCTGCTGCTGCCTCCATACATCCCTCTTCTGCTCTTATGCCAGGTATACAGACACACATGCATCTGCTTTGTCCATACACGTCCTTGTTTGTCAGTGTTTGAGAACTCTGTTATTTACATCACACCCTATCTACAAGCTCCATAAATGAGACGAGATGCTCCTAAGGTGAGAGAATGTCAAAGCATAACAGTGAGTTAAGGTAGGCAAGGTAGGCTCGTTTGCATGAGACACCAGTCAGGATGAGGTGAAGGATGGGAGAGGATGCAAAAGAGTGAAAAGAATCCTTGTTCTGGTTGCCCTTGAGACAGCTGACATCACCAAAATAAGACCTTCTTTCAGGGGGAAAGAGTGAGAGGAAGACAGCAGGATTTGGCATACTAAACTAATTGCAATGCAAGAGACGTGTGCGAGTGTGTGCGTGTGCGCGTGTGTGTTTTAATCTCACACCAAAATATCCACTACAAATGCATATGTGAGAGTCTGTTTTTTATGTTCTTTACATTTTTTCTCTCAGAATATTTCTTATGTATAGATCATCACACATCTACAAAGTGCACCAATGTGGTAGCTCACCAATGCTACAGTCGTTTTTTGGAGCCATCAGAATGACTAAACATGTCACAAACATCCATTAAATATACTAATCAGACAGTGGGACCAGCCTCCCATCTATCCAAGACTTGTACCTGTCCAGGACCAGGAAACATGAAAGTAACATTTCTACAGACCCTTCTCACCCAGGTCACAGTCTGTTCGCACTACTCCCCTCCAGACGCCGTTACAGAGCGCTGTACGTCAAAACCAGCAGACACAGCTTCTTCCCCCAGGCTGTAGCTCTGATGAACTCACACCACTCATAGAGTCTCAGAGACATCACTGGGCAATAACATCCTGCTCTTGCTACTTAAATGTTGTTAGTCACCTGAATGTTGTTAGTCGCTTAAATGTTGTACAGAGGCTGACATCAACCGGAGTCAAATTCCTTGTTTGGCATGCACAAACTTGGCCAATAAAGCTGATTCTGATTCGGAATGTCAGCATGCACAGTACTTATGTATGTGCTAAATTATTCATATTGACACTATAAAGACAAACAGCACTGTGTCTGATGTGAGGACACATGCCAACTGCCATCGTCAGCAGTTAATGCAAAAGTTTTTCCAATGAGTGCCACATACATAAACATATAGGAGGGAGTGGGCCACTTCCTAGATATTAGGTATTCAGCCTGAACTTTAGTGTATTCAAGTTAGAAAAATCAAATGAAAGTGGTCAAATATTTTATATGGTTGAATATAATTAAAGACAACACAGCTCTTTCCTTAAATTAATCTTTATTGATTTATTCATTAAAAAAAAAAAAAAAAAAAAAAAAAGTTTGGTAGGTCCTCCTCGGAACAGCAGCCTCAGATTAAAAAGTGCAATGCACTCAGGCAAAAGTTGAAGTGCAGGCCAAATTCTATTCTATTTATAAAATTTCTTGCGGGCCACTTAAAAACTAACGCCCCGCGGGCCGTAGTTTAGACACCACTAAATTAATGTGTCGCTGGAGGCACTGAAAATAGAATGCCTGTGTTCCCTTCTCGCCCATGTATGCAAACAGGATATACACAGGCTCTGGCTCCTCTGCCTGCCCTAACCGCACGTCCCAGCACAATGGATTTGTACAAATCAGATGCAGGAATTACAACAATCTGAAAATGTGAGCCCCAATTTTCAAGGGACCAAAAGTAATGAGACAAACTAATAATGGTTGATCAATAGAGATGGGACGGAACACAAATCCCATGAAACATAATGCCTTACAAGATTGAGTCTACGAGATGAGACAAGATTTTTGTAAGATTTCTAATGTACAATAATTATGAATATAAAATTTTCAATTTTTTTTCTTTTTATTAAGCAGGCTGTAAGAAAATTATCTCGCTCTGAATTGCAAATGTTAACATAAACTGGAAACACATGAACAAGTGTTTCACTTTTGTTACTGGCTCATTTTTCAAATTCTCTTTCAATAAGTTAAAAGTTGAACCAAAAAAATACTTTATTTTAAAGTTCCTAACATTAAACAAATATAGTAAGCATTAATGCCAATAATAACTACAATGGTGACCTTACTTGGTAAGCCGTTATAGTGCGTGACAACATCCATTAGTTTGTGTGTTTAGATGTGGAAAGTTCTGTTACTGTTGAACGTCGGTGGGAAAAAAAAGTAAACCTTGCACCTTTACATTGCCGTGTACAGCAATTTCACTCGTTGTCTTGTGTCACGCAAAATGTGAGTCCTGCTTTTTCATTCGAAAATGGTGTTGATGCCCCAATATTTATGGCCCTGATCATATAGAAGCTTTGAAGCTCCTGTCCTGTGCCTGAAGTGTTGTGGCAAGTGACAAATTCAACAATCATTCGGATCACTTCTGAAATTCTAGTGCAGAAATTGCTGCCATTGAAACACAACACAACTAACACAAACAACAAGCCTAGGTCGATGAGAAAAAAAGGAGTATTTTATTGGAGTATTTTAATGGTAGCATTGATAAAAATGGCTGAAGTTAGTGAAGCTAAGCTCCATTTTATTCTGATATTCTCAGACCTGTGCAGATGTCAAAAGACTATATTGTCTTGTTGGCCAGACATTTCATTGCTCCCTTATAGTCTGGTAATCACAGAAGACAAAGGTCCTCTGTAAATTGGTGTTTTTTAAGATGAAATGCCAAAAACTGATGTTTAACAATTAGACCATGTGACGTAATCAAGTTGACGAGTCATTTAACTGGTTCAACCACAAATAGGTAAGTAGAGAGAAACCAATCATGATTTAATAAAAAAAAAAAAAAAGTCACCCAATGTGGTAAAAATGTGGATATTTCTTTATTTTTTTTGTCCAAATTTCCTTAACAGACAAATGGAGTATGTGGTCAATGATGCAAAAGTTTGTGAAAAGAAAGACTGGACTGTATCATTTGCATTCTGGAGGTACGGGGAACACATCGTAGCTCAAGCGGCAAAAATGAGTGTAAGCTTCTCATACGTATTTTTAGCAACACGGTATTTTCAATTGCACCAAAACTAATGGGCTCTTCCTTTACAACCAGCTTTTCCACAACATTTATTGTGATAAGACAGTAAATGTAAGAAACTCAAACTTTTAAAGTAGGCCTATTAAAAAAAAGAATGTAAAAGTAATAATAATAATGACAAAAAAGTAAATGAATAAATAAATAAATCTTATTAGTATATGATGAATTTGATATGAAAATGATCTGAAAATATAAAAAAAATATGATTCGTCATTGGTCCACTTCAATTTTCAAATGTCAATGTTGAGTCGTAAAGTTGACTCACTGAATAATCAACGTGTTGGTTCAGTCCTAGTAGTAGGGAGGTATGAAGAAAATGTTTCCTCTAAAATATTTGAAGAGATTTGCTGTGTAGTGTGCTCTTTTTTTTCATTTTGGGGCTCCACAAAAATAAATTATAACTATCTATTACTATTACTTGGTCTTATACCCATGCCTGGTCAGACTTACTTTTCTCTATCACTCTTTGGAGACCAAACCCAGGGTCACCTTTACCTACTCATAGGCCTCGGTCGGGGCTAAGCATCAAATATACAGTCGTCCACCCCCCACCCCCCAACTCTAACCGGGACGCTCAACTCATTTTTAAACATTGAAAACAAATCAGCACACATATTTTTTCTGCCATTCTGATGGGCCTTTGACTGCCCCTGGGCCTGATCAGGCTTATAATTAAGAAATTGTTATTAAAGATTACCAAGTCAAACACAAGTTGTGGAGAAAAAAATGGTTTCCTTGAATGCAGACAGAACATTCGAATCATGTTTTGCAAGCAGCCCACTATAATTGCTGCTGTTGAGTTTGTCACGTCCTAGACCTAGACACACCCGGGCTAGCACATAAATACAAATGTGATACGTAATGAGAAATGAGAGTGTTGGACGTCTTTCCCTCTCCACCCAGAGTTCCTGCCTACAGGGGGTATAAGGTCTCTTCACCCGTCTCATGCGTCCAACCCAAACATGAAAACCCACACATCACAACGTGCATGACCGCAATCGCAAAGAGCTGCACACACTGGCAGCACAGCACATCAGAGGGGGTCCATTCATCCGAAAACCACGTATCTGAATAAACATATTCTTCTGTATTAAATGTTTCCGATATTTGTTGTTCTTCCCTTTTGAGACCCCAGGTAGAATTGCTATGAAACCAAAAATCATGTGTGCCTTCCTTTGAACGAAAGAGTGGACTGAGGAAACATCTCGGACAGGGAACGAGAATTCCCTTTCGAAACTTGTAACAACATTTCTGCGGCTTCTTCGCTCGGCCTCTTCATCTAACAAAGAGCGCGTTGTGCTGGAGAGAAGTGGTCTGTTCCCCCGGTGCAAATCCCACCGCTACCCAGCATGCCCTGCAACATCAGGAAGCGCATGTGCTCAGCGGAGGTCCACCACTGGCACTGAATCACATCTGATTGGTTCAAGAGGCGCCGATGCTTGCAGGAGATGTCGCAGCCGGTATGTGTTGCTTCTCTGCAGTTTGACCAGAGACGGACGAGGACATCTGAACAGCAGACTCCGCCTCCGGGAGGCCTGGAGGAAAAGGTGCTGATGCTTCGTTCCTGCTCAATTATGCAATTAAATACAGACTTTGTCACCCTATCACATTCCAGATTATAGCCTGGAGCTAGCCAACCATGTGAGAAGTGTTATGTTGTAGTGAGAGCGCAAAGAGGCCATCTTGCAAGTCACCGTTGTAACATCATCTGAGCCGTAAAGGATAGGTGGAATTTTACCTGGGATCAGTTTATGACACGTTTTAGTACATCACAAATTAATGACCTAACTCACTTCAAGAGCAAAAGAGGCTCCTTTCAGGCTTGAGATGCTGCACTCTAAATATTAGCAGTCAACGCACCATCATGTCTGAGAATCCTGTGCAATCTGATACTCTTCGATGAGCTCTGCGTCTGCCCCCTTGCATGCTAATGCAGAGCCGCACAATAGGATACATTGCTGTGTTTATTTTAGTAAAGTGTGAGGCCCAAACTTTGTGCAGCAGTAGGATGTGTTGTGGACAGTGTTTTTGCTGCTGTGTGTTTGACTCGTGCGTGTGCGTGCGTGTGGGCCCAGGAGACGTTGCTCATGCATAATCACTGGATGTCCTTCTGATCTGCCTCTACCACCGGTACCCACAAAAACACACGATTAAGCAATTGTTAGAGAAAGCACAACAGTAAGGTTGCAGTGACTCAAGCAAACAAAGGCCATGGAGGTGTGTAGTTGACTTTATTGGTGTCAAATGGAGAAACAATACTTTTTTTCATCTCACATGGGTTGAGCTGCATTCACATGCAGTCTTTTACCACATATGCATTGTATATACAGACAACTTTCAATACAATGCATTGGCACTTGGGCAGGATACCCATCCAGTCCATTAATTCATCACCCTTTATCATTCACTAGCTCGGGAATCAAGAATAGATCAGATGATGGAACGGTGCAATGCCACACTTACGCGTGCTCGTGTGTGTGCGTGTGTGCGTGCGTGTGTGTGTGCGTGCATGTGTGTGTTCAGGCCTCCAGGGCTCAGTGGGCTAATTAATAATGAATCCCAGAGAGTCTGTGTTTGAAATGCAGATGTGCAACTGTCGACTCCGCCTGCTCCTTCAGAGGGACCTGTGTGTGTATGTGTGCATTTGAGGAGGGGGGTTGATTTGTTTGGGGATGGGATGGGGGTAGGTAGGTAGGTATGGGTGTTAGTTGTTTAGCCATGGCAGCAAGCTACCTGGTTTGTTTGGTGTTTTATTACCGAATAAAGTTGACCAAATATGTTTTTGTCAAAAAAAAAATTTCTTATTTGGAAAGCAATTTATTAAAATTTGTCCACATCAAATACACTTGCACACACCTTCATTGGTCCCAGCCCAGACCAGTGTTCTTTTCAGCTTTCAATGCAGGCAAAGAGAGGAGTAGCTATATGGAAGAGGAGTTGAAGAGCTGCTGAAGAGCAGACGTTATATGATTATATAGACTCTCTATTTTTCTTCATTGCTCTACGTGTGAGTGAAGTGATTTGGATTTTAACAGATGGTAATGTTATGTAGATTTTAACCAACAGAGGCTCCTTCACTCACACAGTAACAATAAACGTACAGCCACTTTGCAAACAGCACATGTAGCAAACACACACGCACACACACGCACACACAAACATATGCAGAATAATCTTATAATTTTATGATTAAAATTCTCATAGATGGAGAATATTATTGTGACATACTCTTTTCTAAGCAACGGAAAGACAGTTTCAGTGAGAATAATAAAAAAAAAAGAGTCCCTGACCTAGGGCAGTCTATTGTTTTCACTCAATTCAATTTCTAATTAACCACAAAGTCAAATAATGTTATGCTCGACTTTGCATCATATTGGAATACTAATGGAAAATACAAATGCAGTTTGAAGGCCTTGACGCTCTCTTTGAAGCTTCTTTTTGCAATTGTTTGGGAAAAACATAATTACATTTTGTGAGAACTTCAATTATTCAAAACAACATTATCTAATGATTGGTTGTGTTTACTGTCACAACAATGCTACAAAATGTCACTTTGTTTACACCTGCATCCCTCACGTTAATTTAAATATCTCTAAGATCCACAATCCTAACCTTGCCTCTGTTTTTATGTTCAACCTTTTAAATGTGTAACAACAGAATGGAACAGCCAATAACCAGTCAGTTGGAGTTAACACTTGCTGAGTCATTTGGTGTGAGAATGTTACTAAATCACTGAGTTAAAAATACAGCTTGTGGTGCACCTTTGACAACAATTTCATTGCTATGCAATAATCGTTTTTTAAAACAGTCTTAATCTAAAAAAGAAAAGTCAGGATTCAAATTATTAAACGTACTATTGATCGACATAAACCCAATTTCAAATTTTAATTCGGGAAACAAAAACAAAAATCTGCTGAAAAGCTATACATTTTATGCAGACATGATCAAACACAAGAAAAACTATAAACATGCACTTCAATTATTCTTGTCGGGAAGAAAATAAAGAAATGATAAACATTTATGTTCTAAATTCGTTATGAAAACAAACACTGTATCAGCAGCGTCATGCAGATGAGAATAGTTTGTATTTAGGGCTGAACTCTTTAAACAAAATTTCACTGTTCTCGACATCATGCGCTGATGGGGGGTTTTGATTATTAGTCTTTTGTGATCTGTCTGTATAAAGTATTATTATTTAATGTATATTAGCCTCTGCCACTTTAATAAAACACATACTTGCACACATATTTTGTTATTGCCTTCCAGTGTTCATTAACATAAAAATTAATAATTCCCATAATTAGCAGATACAATCTTTTCATCTTGTCCAGAGCTGCTGGGCTAAACTGAGTGCATTGAGATATTTCTCGTTCAACACATTAACACATATATGGGTTTGACTCAAAGAATCGAGGGGGTCAGTGCTCATGCGTGGGGAAAGTTTACAGAGGTCATGACACTCAGTGACAGGGTGAAGCCTGAGGCCCAGTGCTGTCTCAATAGCAGTCTGAACCTTTTTAATCTGATAGAAGTAAATAGAAAATTGTACCGCAATACATAAATAAATACACACAATTCCGTCCTGTGGTGCACCATATTAATTTAGAACATTTAAAAGATTTTAATATCACCAATTATGCTGGAAGTGTATTCTTGTAGGTGTCATGACGCTGTGACAGAGAAAATACATAAACCCTTTGTGGAAGATTTCGTGCAAAAAAAAAAAAATCAACACCATGGTGATTTCACTCCACAGAAAACGGCCAGTCCGATTTCAACAACACTCCTACTAATGCAGCCCATAGTTCTGTTTTGAAAACACAAATATCTAATGTGGCATTCATTTCGAGAATTGTTGTTACGTCCCTGTTTGTTTTATTCATGCAGCGGTAAAAGTTACCACAAACGTCGCTTAAAACCACAAAACAAACAAACAGCAAACTCTAAACAAACTATTAATTCCGAAAGAGCAAATGAGAGAAATTATGAGTCATTAGCTTGTCTTATTGAGCAGTAATGTGCACCTCGGTAGGAGAGAGGCAGTCAGTGTAGCAGGGCTGTGTCGGGTTATCTGTGAATGGGCTCTTTATTGGAGGCGCGGAGCGGGGATTTGCCTTTTATTCGCCTCACTATGGAAACGAGCTCGACGGCAGAAAAATGTTGATGGGAATAAAAGGAATCAGCACGCGGAGCGTTTCTAGAGAAGCATCTGTTACACTTAGAAACTTAGACTATCGAGAGCAATACAGCCCCCTCTCTCAAAGCAGCACTCTTGTCCACTTTAAGCGCACCAAAATACGTGCTTTAAAACCATGGAGGCAGGTGCTATACGATTTATTAAAAACCGTCGAAATAAAACGTTTCTTTTTGCTTTGCAATATATCCCGAAGTAGGCTATTGTATAGGTAAAATAATGCATGCAATTATATAACAGGATAATTGCTTTTTTTTTTTCTAAATTCACATTCGTAGCTTTTCTTTTAATAGCACGAGTTAAACTAAACTCCAACTGCATGCATTTTCGGGAGAAAAAAAAACTTACACGGAGTAAATTTCTCACATCTTCCACCGAACAATACCACCGGAGCAAACACGCGCGCGCGCGCGCACGCATGCACACACATACACGCAAAATCAATTCTTAAACATTATAATAATAATAATTAGTAGTAGCAACCTAATGTTATTTCACTTCAGTTCTAACGCATCTTACTCGGTCATCATCAGTCTTTGGTGCATGCCAGTTTCCGGTCACCGAGGTCGGTTGATGTCCAGCGGTCCTGCCAACACATCCTCCGCGCCGCGCCGTTCGATCACCTGCTCCGGCCTCCTGCTTGGCTCCTCCACGGCTCGACGCTACCTAATGACTTTCTGCCGGCTCGAGCCTGCTTTTTATTTCTCCTAAATGTATGAAAATGTATGCAAATTTAAATCAAGCTTAACCTGGGAGCCCCACAATATATTTAATGGAATTGGAAAGCAATAAGGATGCTGGCACACATTCTTCAACAGGAAATTATAGTGAGCAGTAGTTAGATATGAGCAGAAATATCTTGCTGAATTGTAACGAGAATGTTACGAGTCGAGAATAAATGTACTTGCATCAGAACATGCGCAATGTGAGAAATCGATGGCTTCCATATAGTAGCAACAGAAGTGAGTTTTTCAGGGCTAATTTTTGCATTTTTGACAGATTTTTTACTAATGTGCTTTATTAGTTACATTCGTGTGTGTGTGCGTGTGTTGTGTTGTGTTGTGTTGTGTTGTGTTGTGTGGAGTGTTCCACGCGCAAAAGTGCAAGATCTTGACGTGCAGGAACAGTCCTGAGCAAGTGTTTACAGAAAGTTAATGATTATCTCCTAGAAGCGGACCAGGTTTGATTGTATCCTTCTAAATTAAGTGTTGGCACGTCTGACAAATGCCACTGGAGCTTAAACCTCCTTCGCACGCGCTCAGGGGTGACAGGAGCGTCATTAAACCTGCGCGTAAAGCAGTTGGAAACTTCGATTAATAAAGAGGAACTGCGCTCCACGCGCACATTGTTCCACATACAGACTCAATGGACCAGCACTTGGACTCACTTCCGGTTCGATCACCCTTAACCCTCTCTGCGGTTCCGCGCCCGGAGGTGGTCATGGTGCGTGTGCGCGCGCGTGTGTGTGTGTGTGTGGGGGGGGGGGGGGGGGGGGGCGTTGTCATTGGTGGAGAGGTGTCGCGGCTGCGGCGTTCTCGGCCGGTGAGTGGCGGTTGTTGCCGTCAGTCAACGCCTCACTCCAGAGAGAGGGAGATGTCAGAGGCTGAGCTGAAGCTCACTTTAGTATCGCCAGTGGGGTTCAGCAGCCAGCCAGCCAGCATGGCCACAGCTGCCTCCAGCCCCTACACCTTGCTCGGATCCAGTCCCATGATCCACCCGGACAGTCAGGCCATGCAGCCTGCTAGCCCCTTCAGAGGCCACCAGAAACTCCTGCACAGTGACTACCTGCAGAACGTCCAGAGCAACGGGCACCCCCTCGGGCACCAGTGGGCGAGCAATCTGTCGGATAGCAGCCCGTGGTCGGCCTCGATGGAGCAGCAGGACGTCAAACCGGGCAGAGAAGACTTGCAGCTCGGCATCATTCATCACCGTTCGCCGCACGTCGCTCATCATTCCCCACACCACAACAATCATGGGAACCACCCGGCGGCGTGGGGGACTCCGGTGTCCCACAACTCCTCCATCAGCAGCGGGCAGCAGATCAATATCTACTCCCAGACGGGCTTCACCGTCAACGGCATGCTGGAGCACGGCGGGCTCACCCCTCCGCCCAACCCGCAGGGCCAAGCCATGCACCCGGGCCTCAGGGATACGCTCAGCCCCGAGCACAGCGACCTGGGTGGCCACCACTGCCACGACCACTCCGATGAGGAGACGCCGACGTCGGACGAGCTGGAACACTTTGCCAAGCAATTCAAGCAGCGGAGGATCAAGCTGGGCTTCACGCAGGCCGACGTGGGACTGGCGCTGGGCACACTCTACGGTAACGTCTTTTCCCAAACGACCATCTGCAGGTTCGAGGCTCTACAGCTGAGCTTTAAAAACATGTGCAAACTCAAGCCGCTGCTAAACAAGTGGTTGGAGGAGGCAGATTCGTCCACGGGCAGCTCCAGCAGTATAGACAAGATCGCAGCTCAGGGGAGGAAGAGGAAGAAGAGGACGTCCATTGAGGTCAGCGTTAAGGGGGTCCTGGAGACGCACTTTCTCAAGTGTCCCAAACCATCCGCGCAGGAAATCACGTCGCTGGCGGACACGCTGCAGCTGGAGAAGGAAGTTGTCCGCGTGTGGTTCTGCAACCGGAGGCAGAAAGAGAAGCGCATGACGCCGCCCGGGGAGCCGCCGCCGCCCCACGAAGCTCCTTATTCCCACGGCGGGAGCGCGGGGGACGCGTCGTCGTGCCACGACCTCTGACCGCCGCACCGCTCCGGGAGGGCTGGACTCTCGCGGTACGAGTCCCACCGGTACAGACTGCTCCAGACTCACGAGATCCAGCGCCGGAGATACGCGCTCAGCCTTCGCCTCTTTCGAAGCGCCACGAGGTCATTATTCCATCATTTCACCGCACTCTGTGGAGCCGGTCAAAATGTTTGGATATAAATACAAATATGTGCCTATAATCTACCAGCGCCTTTAGTTTTTTCTCACCATAATCCAACAAATGGGACTGCTGTTATAATTTCCCCCCTCTTTTGGGGGGGTTTTCGGAACACAAATGATTCTTGTTTTCTGAGCTGATTTGATATTTCAGTGTTTGGGCACCACGTGTAATTTTATTGTCCACTCAGCTCACTCAATCCTCCCGTGTTATTATTTTGTAACACACTCGTACAACATCTGTAATTGCTGTTATTATTTTTTTGCTTATAAGCAAATACATTTGTTTATAAATATATTTGCCTATAGGCCCTCATTCCAGTGGTATGTTCTACCAACACAATAGCACTTGAAAATTTATATTTTAATCCTTCCGTTGTGGCCTGTAGTTTACACGGCCACTCACAAGAGCAGTTATTTATAAACGTATTTTGTTTTATTTCATCCATCTTCGACCATTTAAACTGTGTAGACTCTGAAGAGGAGCCGTGAATAGAAAAAATGGGTTTGACGCTATTCACCTGCCTATAATTCTATTGTACGTTCACTATCCAAATTTTATAATATTAAATACTCCTGTTTTTTGGTTTATTTCACAAGTATTTTTTCGAATATTGTACAGTTTTATATATTACCATTTTGAAGTCATTAATTTAAACAAATGCTCTTAGTTATTCCTGCACTTAATTACCAATGTAAAAAAAAAATATTTTCAGTATAAGATTGAACTGTTTCGGCGGGTTTATTCCAAATTTCGATGACAGCTCAAGTAATTATTTATTTTCAGTATAAAGCTTGTATTATGTTTTGAAATAAACTATGTATGTTGTAATAAACAGTTTCTTGTTACAATTGTTCACTGTAATAATTAAAGTTCAGCAATATTATTATTATTATTAACATATTATTACGTTAAAGTTCTATTTAAACACCTCAAACATTAGACTATAACCCAATCTAGACTAACTAATTAAATAAATGATTCTAGTGTAATGTGTGTTTGATACATACTCCCCTTCAAAAGCAGCGTCTCCTTTTGATTGCCATGTCCGAAATGCCCCCCCCCCCCCATAGGTTTTGGTGTCCCCAACAGCTGTAAATATCCTACCGAGTGGCTCGATAGTCTTGGCTGTAGGCTGATCACTGAAAAAAAAACGAGACGCTGTATGCAGTTCCTCTGAAATGTTATTGTCGGGGCCCTATGCCCTCCTTGATCAGACATGCGTGATGTATCGCCTGGGCCAATGGGCCTGACAGCCCGCGCGTGCACACGCGTTGACACACGCACAAGCACGCACACACAGAGAAGCATGAATCTCATTTCAAAGACTACAGTTCCGTATAATTGGCGATGCAAAAGCAAACTAGAACTTGATTCCTGAAAAAAAAATTGTGAAGCTTGAAAATAAATGAGCGGTGGTTTTGAAATAACTAAATGCAGCACTGTTTAAATGATTCAAAAATAGAGCTGGAGAGGGCGAGTGAAGGAGGGGGTGTGGGGGGAGGGTGTTAGGGCCTTGCCTTGAAAACAGAGAGCCTGACTGGAATACTAATGTGTCTTGAATTTATGCATCTCCTCAGTCTGCGGCCCTGGGAGGGGGTTGGGAGAGACAGAAAGAGAGGATGAAGAAGGAGTGAGGATGGAGGTAAAAGGGGACGCCTACGACAATATGGAAGGAAGTAAAACAAAATATATAGCCATCCAACCGTTTTAGTTGCAAATGATGGGCGTTGAATGCGTCTGATGGAGGAGAGCTAGCAAATGAACAAAAATGTAGAGTTCAGATTAGCACACAAATTGAAGCGCTTTACTACTTTAGTGGCCCTAGAACATGTGGAGTCTGAGAGGAAGCACATTTTTAAAGATTAACTAATACTTGAATAACTCACTGGTGCAGAAATGATTGACTCTCGAAACACGTCAAGGGGTGAAAAAGAAACAGGTGAATGTCAGCAAAATATATACAGTATATTGGAATTGTGTCCTCTAAAATGTTTGAGATTTGATGACTCTTGCAAGGTTACTGAGGCTCTGAATCAGATCCTGAGTCAGAGAGATGTGGTGGCTTCATGATGAGATTGAAAGACTCACTGCTCATCACAGACGCACACACACACACACACACACACACACGCATGCGCACACACACACACACGTGTGTGTATATGCTGTTTTTTCTGTTTCTATGGAATGAAATATTTTAAGTGATGCTTTGGGTTGTTCCCACACTTGTTGCACATGAATTATTGACCCATTTAGACAGATCATCCCTACAGGGTGTTCTCTTGTGGTCTGTGAGGCAGACAAGCATTGTTATATGCTTAATTAGAGAACACCAAGAAGAAGCAAGAGTGCAAGAATGTGCAACACGCATCAGAAATCAGTTTTAAATGGCATCAAATTGGTCCCCGTATCTCTTTAAAAATCATAATCACCTCATATATTTAGACAATTTGAGGGGAAAGCTCTGCTGCTAGTAAAATAAAACGAAGAGGTATTTTCCCCCCTTTTAATTATTTCCTCTTCTGTACCTTCTTGGATCAATGCCAGCTCTTCGCAAGGAAGTCTCTTTTTATTCTCTCTCGTCGTTGCAATGATTTTAGAAAACAGTGGCGCTAAACCAGCCTTTTTGGTATTTTTGTTCTTTCACTTTGAAGTCTGAACAAATGCTTTGACACTTGAATTTGGGCACATGATACCTCGGCTGTGTGTAATCCAAATTATTGAACCACGCTGTTCAACTAATGAGCTGTTTGTCGGCAATGTGGTCACTCTTTTGTGTACAAAGCAACAGCAGCCACATGATAAAGGGCGGGGGACAAATGGACAGAGGTGAATACACAAAGCAGTAAGAAATGGCTGAAAATGTGCTTGACAATATAGCAGAAAGTTATGGATGTGTGAATTTGTCTTTTCATTCAGAACAACATTGAAGTCCCTCTAAAAGTTAATATCAAAAGATATTTTAAATATAAATTTAAGGTAAGGGAGTGTTCCTCCACACCACATGTATCCAAACATCCTCATTGATTAGTTAATTGATTTAAAAAGCTCCAATGACATTATTGAGTCCCCAGTAACCTTGATTTGAAATAGATCAATGTTTTTTCAAAATACGGTACGTCTCTATTGTTGTTAGTTTTGAATCTAGTCAGCTTCCAAATTTTAACGTTGCTTTCCAGTCACACCGCAGCAGTGGCAATTACGAGGTCTTATTTCAAAACCTACAGTCAAGCAGTATCTCCGCACTTAGAGGGGTGTTTTTGCCATCCCACTTACCCTAACAGCATGTCTAATGAATACACACAAGACACAGATAAGTAAGGGTAGGATGGCCTGTTTATAGCTCTGGGAGAGTAAATCACAGTGTGTGATATCTTCATTTGAGACTGATCACTGCTTGTCCTGCTTGTTCCACATTAACTCATTATCACACACGCCCGCTCCATTAATTCTCTTGCTTTTATTAGCAGCAAGAGTGAATGCAGACGCACACACGCACACACAGCGGACCAATGACAAGTATTGCCTCTACCTCATGTGACAGCTAATGGCTTCATTTGGAGCAGCGTGCTAATTGGCTGACTTGGGGGAGATTCTTGTTAATGAGGATAAATAGATTCACACCTGAATGGGGCGCTACCGAGTCATGGCGGCACCGTGGGAAATGCAGCTGACGTATACAAATGTGGGCTGCAACACAAGATCATGGAGACCAACTCACACACACCCTGTCCCTTTATACTTCCTCCCAGTCTGGACACAGTTATGTTTCCTTGCCAGGCAGACTTATTAGCAGACTGCTTGATTAGCACCAGGAGGCCAAAACAAAGAGCAGCATGTCAAAGCAATTAGCCTCAGTGTTTACCTCTCAGCTCCCAGGCTGCAGATGCATTATCCAGGAGAGAGAGGGGGGACATGGAGTCAACTCAGACAGCCACAAAGACAGAGGACAACAGCTGGTCCATAGGCAAGTGCGTGTGTGTGTGTGTGTGTGTGTGTGTAAAGATGGTAGCATTTCCTCATATCCATCTGCTTTTCAGCCAAGATTCCCAATCTTCTGCTGTCACACAAACACACAAAAGCTTTGTCAGACAAAAGAAGATCAAGAAAAAGTGAAAAAAAAGTGGAAAGAGTGGAAAAAGTTTACATAACACACTGGATCCAGAATAGAATGTGAGCGGCTGTCGGGGACATAATTTAGGATTATCACACGACAGAGACGCTCACACATACACAAGGCAGAAAACAGCTAAATTACTATTACAACTGTAACACTTCCACACTACTGAAAATGTATTGATTGATTGACTGATTGATTGATTGATATCTTTATTTCGAACATATTTAAAACATAAAGATTAAAAAAAAAAAAAACACTTTAAAGTGCCATATATAAGTCCGTACAACAAACAAACAAACAAATAATAAACCAACAAACTGAAAATAAAATCAATAAAGAATGCTCGAAAAGGAGTAGGAGGAAGGATAGCTTTTTAGAGTCCTACCCCTTTCTCACTTTATCCATTAAACTAATAATGCAACATAAATCTACAACAGAACACTACGGAAGAGGATTAGGGCCAGTGAAGAAAAAAAAAAACGAGAGGTGACAGGATTCTGACTTTAAAGTCAGAATTCTGACTTTATTCTCAGAATGCTGACTTTATTCTCAGAATTCTGAGAAAAAAGTCAGAATTCTGAGAATAAAGTCAGAATTCCGACTTTAAAGTCAGAATTCTGAGAATAAAGTCAGTTTTTGTGTAGCCATTCGGCATTTTTAGTCCTTGTACCCGCTAATCAACATATTTTTGTACGTTTTTTTTAAACTGGTGGATATTTGGACACACCATTAAAACGCTCTTTCAGTAATTTGAACGAACTGAGTAAACTGAGGGTATGGATTAACAAACTGGGGTAACAGACTATAGTAGATTGTTATATAGTTATGGATTAGTAATCTGAGGGAATGGCATATACACTCAGAATGTATGCGAGCATTTCAGTAGTGCGCGTGAGAAAATAATCTTGTGAATTATGTCCCTCCTGGGACCTCGTAGTAGAATGTGCCACAAAAGTCATACACTGATCAGTGTTACCACCCAGTGGCGTCTTTAGCTCCTTGCACCGGTTGAGGACACAACATCAAAAGGCAGACGTTTCGCTGTACTTTATTCGTCCATTTTCTATACTGCTCATCCTCAGGAGTCAATCGCACCTGGATTTGGAAAGAGGTTGGGCACTTTCGTGGGATGAATTTTGAATCTCCAATGAGCCTAATGTAATGTTTTACAGACCTGGGCGAAATTAGTACCCACAAAAAAAACTGACACCAGTACTCGGAGAACATAAAGTCTTTGTTCAAGGATGGTCTAAAAAGAGATTTAAACCTCTTTACGTAAAGGCAGCGACTTTGTCTCTGAATGTAGATTTGACTGTGATTTAAAAATGTTTTTACTCTTAAGCACATCCGATTTTTTATTAGCTATTATAATTTTTGTTTGTTTTTAAGTTTGAATTGCTGTTGCTTTAATTAACCCTTAATTTATAAATTTTACGAGGAAATAAAAGCATAAACTGATTTCAAAATGACTACGGATTGGTCTTTAAAAAGTTTGTCATAATTCCATCTAAAATACAAAAAGGCATGGTCAGAGTGAATGAATGTCAATAATGATCTTTAATGTCAATATATACAGAACTTGAAAGAAAAATAGAATCTTAAAAATCAAATGAAATAAATACAATATCATACAATTTCCACAATGTCTTTAAAAGAGATATCTATGGAATTTATGTTTTTTGATTCAGCCTCTCTGGTTTAACAGGTGCATTCCATTCCCCCAGAGAATTCCCAATACAGCTCCCACACGTGCTCTTCATCTTCAGAATCTTCACTGCACATATTAAGATACAATGGATGCAATCAATTGCAAATGTACTAGGTACAAACAGATCAAACAAATGTCAATAAATATTTATAAGGACTATTTTGATCCGTTTTTCAGTCTCATTTTCAAAGGTAGAGGTTTACTTGCCGAAATTTGGTGCTGATATTTTATCCATTTATAAAAAAATATAGATCATTGCGCATTTAAAGAAAACATTACCTCTCTGAAACAGATGCAGTCATAACCTTATGAGCAGAGGCCACTGTATTAGTTTAATCCAGGTGTACCCAAATAAATTAGCAAGTTAATATGTATATGTGCAACTAAGAACTTCTGTTGTCACCACACTGTTTCACATTCAGTTCAAGATACTTTGTCCACCTGCAGCCATTTTGTAACCTCTTTAGATACATTGTAAGCATCACAAACATGAATTAAAGGTTAACAAAATACAGCATCTTTCCACACATGCATTTATACTGCCAAAAGTCCTAGAACATGATTTTGATCTGTACGATTTAGCAATATGTCAAAAAGAAGCATTTTGCTTGTGGTAAGCTTCCAGTCAGCAAACAATTTGTGGTCATCTCTCAGTCAACATCATCTTGCCAGCACTCTCGCGCATGGACCTTTTACTCCATATTGTGGAGAAAAGAAGAGAGCAAATGCAATCAAGGAAGGAGAAAGAACCGAGGCAGATAGTATGGCAGAACATAGATGAAGAGCAGTGGGAGGGGGTCGGGGCACAGTTTAGCGAAGCAGCATTGTATCAGCCAATCACAGTGAAGGAAAACATCAGCTGGTGCGTTTCTTCCTGGAGAAGAAAGAATGAAAGGCGAGGAGGGCAAGTGCATATGAAAGCTGTGGAAATAAATACAAGTCTGTCTCCCCAGCAGTAACAGATACAAGTTTCTAGTCTTGCTTTTGAGCCCATGTCTTCGCATAGGAGCCTCATCAAGTGGGCATATGCACGGAGCCGTGCGTGTGTTTTGTCAAATAAATACGTTAAAAAGGGAGACGGTAGCTTTAACTGGCCACTTCTTCAGTCCGTATGAGTGAGGTCAAAATGGTAGCATAGGCTCCCTGTATGTTTATGTGATGTGGTTCTACATGTCTGTTGAGGTGAGTTTCTTCATGCTGCGTCGCTGGGCTAAACTGGATGCGGCCACAGGTTCTAGCACGGGCTGGCTTGTCTTCTGGCTCAGCGCTGAATAAGTGGCAGCCATGGCTCCCTGTAAGGAAAGGACATTAGACATTAGCTACTACTCACAAACACTTCTCTATATTTTGGAAAACACGTATCCAACTGCTCAATGCAGCTGGATAGATTATGAATAAAAAACACACACTTCCACAGAAATATGCAGGAGCAGTGGGTTCATTTAGGTGAGGATCTGTATAGAGTTGCAGATAAATCATTTTTATTTTCACCACTTGAGTCACTATGGCACTGATAAAACTGTTCAGCCCCTGATAAGAACGGTACCTGCCCTGTTAGTTTATTATCATGAATGAGAGAGAAGACTGCTTACCAACAAATAGATGAACATTCCACAAAAATGGTTGGCAGAGATGTGGGTTTAATTTAAGGAGCCGAATTACTGAGTTATAAATGGTCATTATGGCACACAACATCTCTAATGTCATGGTTATAGAGACCTTCACAGCCTACTTCACAATGATGTCACAATGTTAGCTGGAGGCAAAAGAAACTGACGGTAGCCAGGAGCAAACACTGCTACTGTTGCGTAGAAAAATGCCAAAGCCATATATATGCCGTCGCGGCGGGCGGGGGAATGCTCGCGAGTCGCCGAGCCTAACGTTGCCCGGCCAGCTGGCCGGCCGTTTCCCCCCATATATAAAAAAATAATTGTCCAACGGATTTACACGATTCACGAAAATAATACTTTCGACGGAAAAAAACACAGAAATCCGCGGAGCCGTGGAAAATTCTCATCCCTGAGGAGGCTTGGCCTAGATCAGTGAGAGGATGTTGCCCTCACCTTGACGAGGTGTGGTGCATCATGGCGTGTAAGCTGGAAGTGTGGAAGTGCATCTCTGCAGGAAATCCAGGAATGCTTTAGAACTTGCTCTGCTGTGTATCGCTGGTGGGGATCCACATGGAGCATGTGAGACAGGAGGTCCTGCAACACGTAAGCACACCCAGCTGCTTAAACAATCAGCCTTTAGAAAATGTTAGCACAAATAATACTAATAATAGAAACACACTGAATCCCTTACAGTAGTAACTTGTCGTACTTTAAACACTAAAACTACAAGTCAGATTATTATTTTAACTTGACCCATAAATGACACAAAGTGACATATTTACCAATGTAGTAGATGTCAGAGAGACCATGTTACCTTTGAGGTGTCTGACACAGTATCCCAGTTACCGCCTGTCAAAGAAAACTTTCCAGAGCCTATTCGAAGCAGAATCTCCTCTGGTGTGTCATTTGGCCCATTTGCAAACGGTGTGTACCTGACAAAAGGATTAATAAAGCATTAAGAACTTAATAAAAGCTATATTTAGAATCACGACTATTGTGTTCATAAACCCCAGGATGGGTTCTGTATGAGTGTCTTCAAATGGAGAACACTATGTATCCTGTTTCGGCCTTACCCAGCCAACATTGTATATAACAGAACTCCAAGACTCCATATATCACAGGCTGCATCATAACCTTGCCGCATTAGTACCTAAACACAAACGCATGTAAAGACAATCAGAGACTGAAGTATTTCAGATGTAAATTACTGACTTCCTCATCCACTGCATCCCATTAGACTACATTCTGAACAGCTCAAGTGGTAGTTCTCCTCTATCTGGCTCACCTCTGGAGCCACAAAGTTGGCGGTATAGCAAGGTGTGAGGAGTAGGCCGTTGCCCCCTCGAAGCTGCTTTGCAAAACCAAAGTCACAGATCCTGATTGAGTCTGGATTCCCAGAGTCGTCCATATACAGAATGTTGCTGGGCTTCAGGTCTCGGTGCACTACCTGACAAAGATGAGTTGAAAAGATTAGATGATTGGTGAGCTTGTCACAGCTTGATGTGTGTGTGTGTGTTTCCTCACCCCTTGACAGTGGAGGTAGTCAACAGTCTTAGTGATGGTGTAAAGCACGGCACTGGCCTCTCGCTCAGAGAAAAACTTCTGCCTGAGGATTTTGTCAAGCAGTTCTCCCCCCTTCATCAGCTCCGTCACCAGGTAAACATACCTGCCCTCATCGTACACCTGACACAATCACACGTAGCAAGTCCCTGTCACCATGTATGGCTAAGTATGACTTGTGTATGATGAAATACTAATACAACAAATATTGTACTGACATCCTTGAGAGTAATGATGTTAGGGTGTTGGCCGTATCTCATCAGGATTTCAATCTCCTCGGAGGGGTCCCTCTTACTTTTGTCTATAATCTGTGACATAGAAAAACAATCAAATAGTTTGCATTTCTATTATTGTTTCACGGGTGCCTGGTGAGATAATTTGAACAGTTGTGCTGCCCTCTGCTGGAAAGCTGGCCTTGTTCATCAGATTTACAAAAACAACAGAGGGCAGCATAAACCAAAACTGAACTTTAAGGGCCGGTTTAACCGAGGATACTTGAGGGTGAAAATGGCAAAATGTTCTAACGAATGTACCTTTTGCGGCACGTTGTACATGTGCTCCTTTTCATTTCATGCACGAAGCGCGTTGCAACACTCGCATTGAATTTTGTGCTCTGTGCCTGCATTGAACCACTGGAGAAGATTCGCTGGGTGAATGCCACAATAACATTGGGTATTGTTTGTAGGCGAGTGGGACTAGTAAATATCGCGTTTTGAAATTATTAAAAGGATCGCTGCAATATTTTGCATTTTATGGACAGTAACTAGTATGTTTTGTCAAGCTGTAGAGTGGCAAGGAAGATGTTTTGCTAATAGAATTCAATATATTGAAGCCGACCGACTGTTGTAATATTTGCTGCGGGCGTTTGAAGTTGACATAAGTAGAGATGTTCACATGAACTTTGAAGAACAATTGCAATTTTATGGGGAAAGTATTAATGAATCATTAATGAAATGAGTATTCATGAAAATATCACATTCAATTGTGTTTAGCCATGGCAGTGAATCTCCCAACTACTTACTGTAGGAGCACAAAACATGGAAAAAGATAAATATGCATCTTAACATCTTATATGACTAAAGTTGATGTCTGGCTGCAAAATATATTTTGGCAGTAGTTCAAATGTCAGTGAATGGTCACCTTCACAGCATAGTCCATGGCAGAGACTCGGTGTACACAGCGTTTACAAATGGAGTAGGAGCCAACTCCGATGTCCTCCTGCAGCTCGTATAGATCCAAAAACTTGGACCCCGCATGCATCTGAAAGAAAAGAGGTATTTACATCTCATTGGTTGGTGTATATGTGTTATCTAACTGTGATCAAAGGAAAATACTTTTTAGTGTCTTGTATCTAAACATGTCTGGAGTGCCTGCCCACTCAAAGTTTTGTGTCTTTCTTTGGCTTGTCTCTGGTCCAAAAGTATTTTTTATTCACCACAAAATATGTTTTCATAAAAAAGAAAAAAAGAAAAAGTAAACAAAAATCTGTACTTTTCACTGCAACAGTAACTTTGTCAACACCAGGCACACAACTGACAGCGAGGCATTGAGGAATATATAACTAAAGAAAAACAAATCGAAACTGGAAATGCATTGTGCCCGCGCATTTGTATATCCATTCACATCGGTTTACCTTCCTTTGCAGCATGTGTAAAAAAAAAAAAATGGAGCAATGTTGCATTGTACACCTCTTAAAAACTTCACAAATAAAAAATAAAACCAAAATAGATCATTCTCGATCATTGAAATCATGCCACAAACTTGTTATTACGACATCTGGGAACTTAGAAATTGTGAAAAAAATGCAAAACATGTCTACCGCAACACAATATTTTAATTTTGTAACTACAAACAGTACAAGTGCTATTCATTTTGATAAGAAACACAGTTTGATCAAATGTTAAATTTATTGTATTGGTGTACATTCACTGTCGAGTATTTAAATCCAAAACTCATTCATCAAAGCTGAATGGATTTATCATGCTTTATAATACACCTTATTTGGTTTTGTATTATGTATACATGACCTGTATCTAATTTCAATTATTGTTACTTATGTTTTTTTATGGAGTGGCATGGTGGAGCACTGGTTAGCAAGTTCGTCTCACAGTTCAGAGGTTGCGTGTTCGATTCCACCACCCTGTGTGGAACTTGCATGTTCTCCCTGTGCCTATGTGGGTTTTCTCAAGGTACTCTGGTTTCCTCCCACATTCCAAAAACATGCTTGGTAGGCCGATTGAGCACTGCAAAATTGGCCATAGGTGTGAGTGGGAGTGCGAATGGTTGTTCGTCTGTGTGCCCTGTGATTTGGCTGGCAACCAGTTCAGGGTGTCCCACGCCTTTGTGGTGTTCTCAAACCTCGAGACCCTTTTACGCAGCTATACAAGTGGGATTGAGTTTACCTGAACTATCGGGAGTATACTAAGGAGTGGGGAACTCTTGTTTTCATCCATCGGCGTTGGAGCAACAAAACTGAAGCCTTTGAAGAGCTGGTGGGCGTTTGCACTGGGAGGGATACCTGGGGAGTCTAAAAGAAACAAGTTGCATAAAAAAAAAAAAAAAGACTACGAATTCTAACACAATAAATTATGTAGTGACAAGTATAAACACAAAGCAGGATAGTTTTCAACCTAACAAGCTTAGACTGAGTGAGAGTGTATTTGTATATTTACCTTTAGGTGTCTTTGCAGTGAACTCTGGGTCGAAACAGAACGTGTCATCTGGTTTACCTGCCGCCGGCTTGAACGGGGGCTGTAGCTCTCTCCTGAACAGTTTCTGATGGGGGCCACATTTGTCCATTTTAGATATTAGGGATCAAACCCTTCCCATAGACTGTTTGTAATGTGTGGGCATACGTGAATTAGAAAAATTACAAGACAGGTGTCATAAGAAATAGGGTGTGTTAGGAAATATGTTCCGGACGTGCTCCGGTTCAGAAATTCAGAGCCTTGTTCAAAGCGGCGGTTTGGTTATTCGGAATGCACCAAAAATATACTGCCGGAGCAGGGGCTTCAGAGTGAATTTCCAAACATACTGTTGTTTTAAATCAACGCCCTTACGTGTTCATACGTGTGGAAGTGTACCCTTTAATTGACATGCTTATTAAATTATCATCCTGGAAATAAATTATTAGATGTTTAAATTTTTTTTGCATACCCCTGCCCCTTATTGAAAAATACTGGTTTTATGCATCATACAATCCTGTTTTGTAGATGTGCTGGTTTATCGTCTGGTCCATATTAAAGGGGAAATCTTGCCATTTTGGTTTAAAATATATATTTTGCTACACCAGTCCTGGAACCTTTCTGACACATCTGACACATGAAAGAAAGGCCAATATCCCTCGTTATTGAACTTGCTCCCATTCCTCTACAATGGTGTCCAGCCACCAGCAGCCTGCTGGCTAATGAACACTCATGCAGAGCTATTAGATCACACACAGCCAGAACTGGCCAAATGCCCAGATGCACACATACAGTGCTGGCACGGCCAAAATGAATGACAAAACTGAATGTTTGTGAAGTGTGAATCTTCAACAGAAGCTGCAGTTACATGTGTATTAGTGCGAGTAGGTGGGAAATGAAAAATGATTGTGTGTGTGTGTGTGTGTGCATGTGTGCCCACATTCCAGTCGATGGTGGAGAAAAAAGCATGCCGTTTGATCTCCTCCACACCGTCAGGTCCGGCCCCTTAAGACAAAGATCATATAAGCCTTCAGTAAAGCGGGCACGATGTAGCGGTACTCCTTAAACAGTATCAATACTTTCACAAGTTGTTCTTTGTGCAATATTCTGCACATAACTGAAGTAAATGCCAGCAGTTAAGTTCATGTTTGAAAAGAAGACTTTCTCCTTGAGCGCAAAAAATAGTCAGGTGTGGTAGTTTTATAGGTTGACCACTAAATTGCAAGATTACTTACCTAATCTGTTTGTTGGGTTACGTTTAAACAGCATCCTCAGCAAACTCTGGGCTTCTATACTAAGGAACTGAGGCATTCCTAACTTTGCTCTAAAGGGGGGGAAAAAAGAAAAAGGTAAATATGCCACCACTACACCACTGTCCAACGAAAACGGTTGACCTTTTGTCACCTAATTTTCCCTTAGGGTCGGGTGAAGCGCTACCATGTGTGATGTCTCCCCTCTTGTGGTGAACGGCATTATGACAACTTAAAACTGGTCCGGCACTGGCACAATGATCTAGGGGCCACTCTGATTGTGGCCAGGGCCACTAATTGCCCACTTAATAAGACAAATCTTTTACTAAAGATTTCAAATAATGGAAGCGACATTGCCTATCCACTATAATGGACTGCTCGTAACGTCGTCAACAGGTATAAAGGTGTTGGAGACCGCCATATGTAAAAGAGGATTTTGCACTTTAGGGCAGTTCTGATGATTTTTACCATTGAAAATCTGGAAGGGCAGCACAAATGAAATTTAAATTGATGGAATTAGAAAATAACAAAAATAAAATCTCTCTGATCATTTGGGGTAAACAAATAACTGCTGTTGTTTGAATCAATTAGTCACTCATGCATGCAATATGCCCATCTTGGGTAACACTGCATTTGAAACTTGGGATAACACGCCCAAACAAGTGCCCTGGGAGAGGCTGGTGCGCTGAATGACCCAGAGACAAAGTAATCCTAAATTAATAGGAGTTTTATCTTAAGTGATATCGCAAGATTCCATGACTGGCTTCAAATCAGATGATTCCATTTAGAACCTCAAAAATTGCATTGCTTTATAAACAATGTCATGATGATTTTGTTTTAAATGAGTGGAAAAGGTTCTTGCCGCTCCCTCTCATTTTTTGCTTGCAGAATATTGGCATAATTCCTCGTGGCGGTGAGCACCTGTCTTTCAAAAGCGGCACTAGAAAATGCTAAGTCAGTCATCGCAATTTGTCGGAAGCAGTTTTCTGTATTTTTGGACCCATACAGAGGGCTAATTCAGAGCAAAATACAAAAATGCCTGCAATGTGTGAGGCAATGATTACTGTTGACTGCAACTGTAATGCTATCAAAGCTTGGTCAAGATACCGCTGCATTAAAATTGGGGGTGTTCAGAAAATGAGAATTTGTGGCCACTTGACGTTCAGGATCAATTCTTTTCCATTTATTGTGAATTAATATCTGGTAGAAAAGTTATGCAACACTTGTGTTGGGAACACTAAATAGAACTGACATCATCTTATCATTGTTCATTGTTAGAGTTCTATTCGAGCAGTTGCATTAGTGTGTAACTCACTTGAGAATCATGTTCATGGTTTCATTGCGGTCTTTCCCTTGAAACGGTAACGTCCCCGTCAGCATCTCAAACTGCAAACATAAGAGAAAGCAAAAGCAATAAAATAAGTGTACAATAACTCAATGAGTCAAAACAAGTTAACTCTGCAAAACATCTTTGTTTTAAAGGCAGAACTGTGATTTTATTGTTCTTTTTTTTGTTTTGAAAAAGGGCATTTTGAGTCATTTGCTATTTGAGATTATCTTCTGTTGTGTGCTTTCACACTAATGTTCAATATTTGATGCTTTGGCAATTAATGACTACATGTTCTGGGGCCCTGGTTAGGAATTGACAAGTCTAGTTAAAGATCATGAGCTCATGTTTGCGTATTGAGGGAGCCCCCGTACCATTAGTACACCCAGTGACCACCAGTCGGCACTCTGTGTGTGTCCTCTCCTGTTGACCACCTCAGGGGCCATATACTCCACCGTACCACAGAAAGAATACGCCTTCTTGTCAGCATCCACTGACTCTTTGCTCAGGCCAAAGTCTGTACACAATGACATTCGATTATGTCTCATCGAAAAAAAACTCAATCATGACAGCCCCCACATAAATGTGTACAGGTTGTGACTATTTCCTTTTAAGAGCATTAAAAAATATTTTGTAAGGTAAAAGTGAAAAAACAGTGCACTAAATGACATTTTGAACATTTCTGTAAACAAGAATGTTTTCAAACTATTCTTATTTTGCGACATCCTACTTCCTAAATTCGCAGAGGATGCTTTGTTACACGGCTACACAGTGAAAAACATACCTGTTAACTTTACATGTCCAGCTTCATCAAGTAAGATACTGGGGGAAAGAGCACATTTTCCCATGATGGAAAGATACAAAACATTATTTTAACACAGTGAAAAGTGTTCATGACTGAAAATCCCCAGCTGAGGATTTTGTGCAAATCTTACTCTTGAATTTTGGGGCTTGAGGTTATGAGGTTCTAATGCAACAAAAACACTCTGTGAATCTTTATGAAATTAAAGGCTATGGTAAGTGCTAGTGTGTGAAAGTTCAGTGAGGTCTCGTACTTCTCTGGCTTGAGATCTCTGTAAACTATGCCCAAGTTGTGCAGGTGGTCAAGGGCCAGGGCCAGCTCTGCAAGGTAGAATTTCACATCTTCCTCTGTAAACATAACCTGTTAAGAACTAGACAGATTTACTTTCAGAACTCAGATGAGGACAATTGTGTGGCAAACAGATACATATGAGTGAGTACCAACAAGGCGAGGAGTATTATTGTCACAGACTGAACATTTGAAGAAGGTAACTGCATTCTTTTACATTGCCGGCAGCTCTAGCTTTGTTTCTGAGTGATGCTTTTACAAAAGCTCTGTCAGGAGAACAACCGTACGTCACTTAAGTTCCCATAGTGAAACCCCTTGAAAAGAGTTGATCAGGGCCATGAGCTGACAAGCAATTCATATTTGAAAAGCTGAAAGCATTTGCGTGTTTCACCAGGAATGCCACTCATACAATGATTAAATGTGAAGACGAACCAAGGAGACATGACTTGGCAGTTGATGAACATTAAACGTACGCCCATTTCACACTAGCAATCTTAGCAATTCCTTAGAGTTTGAAGAATATTTGTATTTTTCTATGTTGCTCTTCAAATAGAAATAAAAACATCAGATAGTAGAGCTTAAAGTAAAATAAGACGTAGAGCAACAGGACATACGTGTGCTTACCTCTTTGGATAAGCGAGTGAATACATCTCCTCCCCTGAGAAAGTCCAGTATTAAATACAGTTTCCCTTCCGTCTGAAAGGCTGCAGAGGCAAGGAAACACTCTAAATCACAAGCACACTATTGAACTATTACTTTGCACATACGCACAGCAAACACGTGTGCACTTACATCAACGTAAACATGGTGATAAGGTTATAGACAATTAAAACCTAATTTCTAAGTCCCAAAAGTAGCGTATTTTCCGGACTATAAATCACTTCGGAGTATAAGTCACACCAGCCATAAAATGCATAATAAAGAGGGAAAAAAAACCAAAAAGCATTTAAGTCGCACAGGGATATAAATTGCATTTTTGGGGGAACTTTATTTGACATAATCCAACACCAAGACATTTTAGCATAATCTTGACAAAAACTGACAGATTTCATTCAAAAACTATTCCTCAATCAAATGCACATTGTACACTGCTTACTGCAGGGCTATTGAAACCACTCTCCCTACATGCACTGTACATTGCATTACATGCAGAGATGATTCCTAGAAAATAGATTTTATTTAATTTTTATTACATATGATTATTTAATTTTTTATATTTTGAAGAAGAAGAGGTTCTCTTTTCACTTACAATTTTGAATGGGGCTTGGGTTGGTCTTTTCGGATGGGGATGCATTTCTTTTTTTTTTTGAATAGGTAGTGTTAGAGGAATGAATAATATTTAACACAACATCGTGTTATTGTTCTTCAATGCAAGTATTGAATGTTCAATAACATACTTCAACGAAACAAAATGTTTCTATTTTTACTTGAATATCACAACCTTCCAAAATTCCTCATTTTAACTGCCCATTACATTTACCAGAGCTTTTGGAAAGAAAACGAAACTACACAAAATAAAATATCAGAAAATGTCAGATTTGCACATCTTGAGACTGAAATGTTAGCCCATGAACAGGTTTTCCATTTTCTTACCGTAGTGCAATTTCACTATGAAGGGATGATTGACCTCCACTAAGATGTCTCTCTCCATCTTGGTGCGAACTCTGTCCCTGACTGTACACAGGAGTGCAGTCACGGATTAAACTTAACACTGACAACAACAGAACACACATTTTTGTGCTATGGGCTTTGTAAAAAGTCACATTACCTTTCAATGATGCCTTTTTTAGAACTTTCATTGCATATAATTGACTAGCATCTGGACCCACAATTTTTCTCACCAAAAATACCTGGTTTGGGAAGAACAATTTAGGATGATGAACAGAGCAATAGAGAGAGCGCGAGTGAGCTAGAGATTTGACTTGATGTGTTCTCACCTTGCCAAAAGAGCCCTGACCCAGGACCTTGAGGAGCTCAAACTGTGATGGATCTGCTTTCTCACAGCCCTCTTTTACGTGGTGAGTGATAGGAATCTCCTTGTATGTCCCTTCATCCTGCACACACAGGAACAAGTGAGCGAAACCAGTTTCACATATGCCAGTCTACATACATTGAGACCTTACTTACACAGTGCGTGTAACACTCTCCCTCCTCCATGGGCTCATCCATGATCTGATGTCCATTGACCTGCAGCCGCAAAAACAAATTAGATCATAGGAGTCCGAAAAAAAGCTAAACTCGAGGAAAGCTTGTGAATCCGTGCTTTCAACTGAACAGAACTGCGGCTCCAACACACCCACGTGAATGATGAGCAAATCAACAGATGAAAACGATGAGTCACATGCAATAACAGAGCTTTTTCACCAACATGAAGTTCTGTTTGTTGACAAACAGTATGGAATCCGTGCTCGAAAAGTGCACATCCTATACAGCAGCATAGCTCTCTTGTAATTACCAGTCTATAATTCCTGACCAGAGAGGACACAGCATGGCTCTTGTGATGCCTGGCATTTCCTATGTGGCCTCTTTCTAATGATGTCGCTCTGATACATGGTAATAACAACGCATTTATTATTAATGACTGACACCAGAGAACTGCGCTTTGTTTTTCTCAGACAAATATGTAAAACATAATGCAATGTAAATAACTTAAAAGCCAATCAAATGTGTACACAAATTTATAAACGTGTACATGTAAATGAAATTATTGTCAAGAGACAAGTGCTGCAGAGATTTTGCAGGTTTCACTTATGAAATGAAGCTTACTGCATGATGTATTCAGTCTAATGTGTTTGTGTGTGTTGAATTCCATCAAGCCTCTGAAGAGAGAGGATGAGTCATACCACTACGCAAGACCACTCAGTGGGTGGAGCCACTGACGTACACTCACTGACATCCACAGAACGGAGGCCAACAAATCACTTTCCAATTGGATTGAACTACAGAATGTTGTACTAGCTTTAACCTTTAAAATACACGAGATGAAAGAACTCTGAAGCAATCTATAACGCTGCAATATTAAAATGCAAGTCTCGGTGCATCTGTGGAGCCTGAAGTGTGACATGCTGGCTACAGCTAAAGCCAGGACATCATTCACACATGCATCTTCACTCCCACATCTGATGTGGCTCATCACAGCTTGTAACAAGAATGCAGCCTACACTTGCAGCATGGCAGGCCTTTTTCCTGCCATTTTCAAACATGGAATTGATCATTTTGAAAATACCAAGTCTTTTTGAACACGTTTGAATGTCTTCCACCATCCAAAACTGATGCAAAGTGGATTAGTTAAAGTGGCTAATCTACATGTTTACTTCATTGCTTTAGTCAGCTGTCAGTGTGCCTCATTTACAATACATTGCATCAGTGCCGTTTGTAAAAGGTATGCACAACTGACAAGCAGTGATTACACACATTTTTTGTTGTCAATATGCATCAAGACAGTGCTCTAGTGACTAGCTATTCTGTAAACAAAAACAGTGGAGTTCTGAAAATGCGTTTAGGTTTGACATATTGTACATGTGTTTTCAGAGCCTTTTTTTTTATTATTTAAATCTCTAACTCCTATCAAATCTGTCGCGTCTTTGTAACAGGAGGATGCTGTGGGTCCCAGGGTGACAACAATTGAGAATCACCCACGTTTTTTTATGTTATACTGGTTCCCAGTTTAGAAACGCAGCTTGAAACGGGTTGAAAGAACGCGACATATGGTTTTAATAACGCATACTTAGTAAATAATGTTAAGAAAAAAACAACAACATGCGTAAAAGTATGGTGTAAAATATTTTGTAAATTTACACCGGGAAGTTTATATGCAACAGCATCACTCTTTTTACTCGTGCTGGGAGCAACCCTGAGCGGTAACTTCAAAGATATTAACTTGCAAATATGTAAAAACACAATTTTTTTTTTTTATTGGATACAATAAGAGAGAAGAGAAAGTTACCTGATAGGGAACTGTCACTTCGCACACGAACTACATGCTAATGCTACATGCGGTAAGCTAGCACAGCAGCAAACTCCTCTTGAGAAGTATGACAACAAACGGTACAAGAAAACTGCGCGTCATTGTACTACGAGTCTGACATTGTCTCGAAATGCTTGGTTTTTTGGGGACGGGGGGGGGGGGGGCAGACGGGACATTTTTGCAACACAGAACGCCAGACGGCGGTGCAACAAAAATAAACATATTCCCAGCTGTTAGCATTAGCTAGTGTGTTAGCATGCATCGCGATGCGCTGCAGATCGTGACACGAATTGAACGTAACCTTTAACCAGGGCAAGCTACCTCAACTCGGCCACAAAGCCGAAACAATCTTGAGCAAGTAAAAATAAATAAACCCACCTCACTACTTCCGTTGTTTATCTCCATGTTGTGCCAGGATTCCTCTCCAAATCTAAGGCATCGTAGTCCACCTAGACTCACGCTCCAAAGTACATGTTGCCCCCACTGTAAAATCCCGGCTACTGAGCTCGGTCGTTCACGGGGGTGGGCGGGATGCGTGGCTGACCGTGGACCACTATCAGGGTGAGACTTTGGTGTCACTGCGTGGGTAGATGATGTCAATGATGGGACCATGCGCTCCGCAACGACACCGTTACCCCGCCATAGCCGCGAATATGGCGGCTACTGTGGTAACTGGTCAGTGAATGAGTTTCTTGACGTACTTGTGACGCAACTCAGTTAAGGATTTCCCCAATCCACCGCAAAGCACCGGATCGACATGACAGGATTCGCAAGCAAGGCTTAATGATCGACGCAAAACGTATCCCATCTGCTTTCTGTTGACAACAATCCATGATGATTCTGATCCCTGGGAGTTAACGCTGAATGTTGAAAATGCTGACCATCTCATGTCCTGGTGGAAAAAAATAAGAAGCTTAAAGCTCATCCACTTTCACTCGAGCTGTTTTTCTCCCAGATAACAGTCAAGGCAAAAGGATACGTCTCTTTCGGACCGGTCACAGCAAGCTCTTGGCCACAGAGACAATTTATCCCTGAAAAAAATGTTCCCCCCTCAATGCTTGTAATTTCACCAGTGAATGTCACGATTGAGATGTCAACGCTCTTTTGTGCTACACTGACATGAACAAAATACGATATATAGTACAACTCTACTGTATATTTGTAAGAAACAATCACGTCAGGTGGAAGTTCTTTTATTTTTTTTGTGACTTGGCCAGAGAAAGGGAAATGATGTGCAATAAAAAATGAATTGAATGAGCCAAGCTTCAATCCACAGGCACTGGACACCGAGGATGTGTTTGTAATGATGAATGGCTAGCAACTCCAGTTTAAAATAAATTTCCGTGTAGCATCTACAAATAATTGTTTGTGTAGAAGTTCTCATTGCCCATTTTCTTGCACTCCTTGCATTTTCTCCTCTGATGCAGAGGGCTCTGTAACTTTATTGTCTTTAATGTTCCTCAATGGGGAGCCTTTATTTGCCAGGTCCTGCGTGTGTTCAACACCACTTGTCATGGTAATACAATGGTTGGAGGACTTTTCTTCAGACACAACATCAGGCAATGTTCCTCTGTCCTTGGTCATGTCCCACACCTGGTCCGAAAGCTGAGGTAGACTGGCGATGAGTTCCTGAACAAACAATCAGTAAAACCATAAAGAAAACACTTGACACTTTCAGGTTGGTATTGCAATTAAACCTACTACTATTGAATGTACCTGCTGTTTCTCCACATCTTTACTTCTCACAGCACAAAGCAGCCTCTTGGTGAAGCTTGCAAGGTCCAGGTATTTTTGTTTTTGGTTCTCTAGCTCATTCTCCAAGAACTGCACTTCCTCATGCTGAAAAGTTTAAAAAACAACACTATTTCAGCTGAAGTTACACCAGTTACCAACACGAGGCACTTTCATTTTTGTCGCGGGCCGCATTGTCGTCAGTTTCCTTCGGAGGGCCATTAAGACTGTCAACCCTAATCAATGTATGAATGTCTCCTGTTATGTACAGTATAAGCACAACAAACTGAATAGTAAGAACTGTTCAAAGAGAGTAGTAAGAACTGTTCACATTTTTAAAAAGATAATACAAATTGCGAGAAACATCTTTATTTTCAAGTGAAGACAATTTGCAGTTTTAGTATAGTACACAAAGTCAATGCACGATTTGTCTTTACGGGCCAAATATACTTAAACTGCGAGCCAGAGAATAACAAGGCACATGCATGCAATGTGTGTCCTCACCTTGAATTCAAGTAGGCTTTGCATCTGCTCTAAATCTAAGGGCATCATTTCCCCCTCGTCGCAGTCTTCCTCTTCATCCCCATCAGTCACTTCAACTTTCTATTAAACAAATGTACGTATGTCATCAGCACATTGTGCTATAATGATTTACTATGCATCAACAATATTATAAAAGTTTTCGCACCTATGAATAATGACGGAATTTAGTTCTTCATCGTTTCAACAAAAATGCCACACAAGAACATTAAAGCACAAAACATAAGTCAACAATAACTTCCCACATAAAACATAAAATGACCCTTGGCCCTATATAAACAAAATTGTTAACGGAAGAAAACCCCCACAGTGGTCAGTGAAATAACTTGAAACTGACCAACAATTTTGCCCTTGTGTGTATCTGCCGGTATTTATTAACTAACAAGTAACGGGCCTAATACTTTCTGAAAATTGCATAACTTTAACAGACCAATCTCTCTTGCCTTAACTTGTACTCTGGCAAGATGAAAATGAATGTAGTTATTCAAAAGTGAATATATTGTCATCAGCGTGCTTACGATAAAACATAAAACTGACTCAAGAAGCACACCAAGTCTGCATATGAAGATCGAACCAAGATAGTGTAAAAATTACAGAATTGATAAAGAGTCGCTATGGAGCAAGAATTGGAGTACCACATTATTAGCCAGCAGCGCAGCACCAGTCACATTTGTTCCGTTTTCATCTCTCTGGTGTGAGTCAATGGTGCTATCTGGAGGTGAGAGCTTTGCATTAAGACTGAGTTCCACAATTCAAAGAGAGATAAACCATGCGAGTGTTGCATCCGAGTCCCCACCTTCAGAGAGGCAGAGAGATACCCCATCATTCAAGTCATCTCTGAGGTCAGGTGTTCCGAGGCAATCTTCTTCAGGGCTAAACGCCACCGGAGAGTCACCTCTGGGGGAGTTCGTGTTTGTGAATACAGCAGGCCCACCTTTAGGCGGTGGTATTTCAATACCCATGAGACGGAATTTCCTTCGTCTGTTGCTGATCCATGTCTGCCAGCCAGGGACAAAGCAAAGATACGGTGGTATGTGACAAAGATGTATTTGCAGTACGTATGTATTTATCTCAAATTGCAATTGTCTCAAGTACTAGACACCAGGAAAAGAAAGACACCTTACATTTGGGTTTAACCAGAATTGTTTTTACCTTAACGATTTCAGTGTCTACATTGAGCTGGTTTGCTGCGGCAGTGATCTTTTCCTTGCACACTGAGCCCAGGCTGGTCATGCCCCTTTCCCAGAAGCGTTTCAGTTGAATGATATCCCCATCACTGAATTGGGTGCGATCCTGCAACTGAACACACAATGTGCACAAAGATGCTGAGCACATTCTGTTACTAGACAAGAGCCCAGAAAACATCCTGAGGAGATCAGCCATTGAACCACCATGCTTTACATCAGGGTAGTTCAATAAAAAAGAGGAGGTTAGTATAATGCTACATCTTTTTGAAGCACACCAAAAAGTTTTCTTTTGTAACTTGATGAGAACTGACACAAACAATGTAAAAAAAAAAAAAGCATTTTCCATACATGAGCAGTGAAAGGAAAGCGAGAAACTCAACATGTACAGGGGAAACATGTTTCAGCAAGGATGAAATTGAAACATAGACAAAAATTAAACACTGGTCAACAAATATTTTCCAAACATTTAATCAGTTATGCAAGAAAACTTTTCAACATGTGCTACTTCAGAAAATACCTTCGTTTTTTGTCCACCACATCAGGTTTTCATAGTACCAACAATAATATTATGTAAAATAGTAATATATTTATTAGTAATATTTATTAAGTGTAGCCCTGATAAATTTAATTTGTGAGTAAAATGTGGATTATTTTCCCTGTCATTAGCTACAAATTTACTGCATAGTAAAATTCATATTGTGCAAGCTTTTATAGATCAAACTTAAAACCATGCAAATAATATCTCAATATCCTGATGTGCTAAAAAAGAAAAAAAAAAAGTAAGCGTTTTTTAAACCCATCCATCCATCTATCCATCCATTTTCTATATTGCTTGTCCCCACAGGGGTCGTGGGTGTGCTGGAGCCTATCCCAGCAGTCATTGGGCAGTGGGCGGGGGACACCCTGAACTGGTTGCCAGCCAATCGCAGGGCAAGTTTTTTAAACCCGTGTGAAAAATGCTTTCTAGGACACATTAAGCCATCCCTGATTAAAAGTCACTGTTGATCAGTGAAGTTTTAACTCCATTGCAAACAAAGAAAAAAGAATTTACCGCATCTCTGTGCAAAAAGTGTGGTTACTGTTGACAAGTATTACCGAGAAGCAGTGCTGAATACTTGTTCATTCACTTGTTTCTTGATCAGAGTAGGTACAGTAAATACTTCTCCCTTCATGTAAAATGTTGAAAAACAATTACACTATTCTCAACAGTATTGTTTCCTTTCACATAGATAGAGATTACTGGTCATGTGAATCAAACCTGAACAGCAGAGTTGTACATGTAAAAAAAATCTGTCTTTACAAAAAATAATGCTCAGTTTGCTTGGTATTGTTAATGAGGTTAAGAATGTAGAAGGACTTGTCAGCAACAGCTTAGATCTTCCAATTATTATTAACATACTTGTGGTGTATTGTTACTACTGTGACAACTAGGTGGTGCTGCTGCAATGTAGTTGAGGAATAGGTCGTGAGCAAAGTCAAGCGATAATCGAACCTAAGATGCCGTCTCAGCCTCTTACTACATAAGTGAGTTGTTAAACCACAGTACTAAAACTAACAGTTCGGTACAATTCAACCTTATTGCAACCACAACACATTTTTCAGGCAATACATACGTATCTCTTAAACTGACAATCAAACTTGAGCATTATTGTTTTTGTTAAGGACATTTTTTGTATTAGACAGCTCATAGATTACTGTACTCCTACAAATAGTGACCGAAGTTGCTACTCAAATGCAGATAAAGGAAGGTATCAATTACAGCAGGGATTGGGTGGGCGTTATTTGATAGCCTTAATGAGAGTGCTTTTAAATCTGTCAAAAAGACAACGTGAAATTGGATCATTTTGCTCCAAACCCCTGATAATCTTGCCATGACACCCGAGTTGGGACTCACTGATCTATTGTACAATGGTTTAAGAAATGTATTGAACACTGTAGGTTTGGACCTAAATTCTACAACCCAGTTTCTGAGTAATATCACACAATTATAGTCTAGTGGTGCTCCGATCGAAGAGCCATTGCCGATTATAGAAAATGAGCACCTCGCAGTTTAATGTGTTTCAAAGCTTGCAGTCAATTAGAGACCAGCTAGTGCAAAGTCTTGCATTGTCTCCCCTTTCCTTAACTCTGCACATTAAAGACCAAACCACTAATTGAATGGTAATATATTTTTGTGCATTTTCTGCAAAGTCAATTTGAGATAATGTATTGTTTTTGTATAATACAGGGATGAAAAATTTGAATAGAATGTTTTTTTTTTCAGGTTGATTCATCAATGACCAAAAAAAAAAGAGATGAATCAATATTAAAAAATGACCATTAGTGAGCAGCTTTAATTTTTTTTTTAAATGTACAGATAATTCACATGATTGATATCTCTATCGGGTGATCTCACTCATGGATAATTGGTATCTGACTCCTCAGCATAAAACCCTAACCCACCCTTCATGGTATACAGTATATGCAGTCGTGTTCAGAATAATAGACAATTGACATATCATGGAAAATCCACTTTTTTAGTTTTTAAATACATTTTATTGTGCACTTGGAGTCTACAGGATTGTAAAATATTTAATCTAATCCAGGTGCTGCAGAGATGCTTTCATAATATGTTAGGGATATATGTTTTACTCCGTTCAGTTGTATCGATTTTCTATTACGTTTATCCATTACGTCACAGTTTTTGGGGCGGCACTACCAAACAAGGTAATGGGTGTGGCCAAAGGTTTTCGCAAATTCGCCATCTTTATTACTGGGAGAGACTTTTGTAGTCCAAACAACTCAAGGAGGCCCAAGTAGAGAGATCAAAATGTTTCATTATTGGATGCATTAATTCACACAACTCATTACACCATCCCCTTGCATCAGAACCTCAAAGAAGTGCCTGGTTAAGTTTCATTTTTCAGGATGAAGTTCCCACATCTGTGGGCAAAGTCCTGCCTGTCTGAACAAAGCACTTCAAGAATGAGTGTTTAAGAAATCTCGTCAGTATAGAGGACAAAATGATTTTGACTTTGTTTCATTGACAGTTCTATTCCTTCAATCAATGGAAACGACGGATACAGTAATACGGTACGCTTGAGATGACACAAAAATAAACTATATTTCACTTTCATATTATTGAGTGTGGCGGCTCGGTTGGCGCACTGGGTAGCACGTCCGCCTCACAGTTAGGAGGGTGCGGGTTCGGTTTCCACCTCCGGCCCTCCCTCTGTGGAGTTTGCATGTTCTCCCCGGGCCCGCGTGGGTTTTCTCCGGGCACTCCGGTTTCCTCCCACATCCCAAAAACATGCTTGGTAGGCCGATTGGAGACTCCAAATTGTCCCTAGGTGTGAGTGCGAGTGCAAATGGTTGTTTGTCTCTGTGTGCCCTGCGATTGGCTGGCAACCGGTTCAGGGTGTCCCCCGCCTACTGCCCGATGACGGCTGGGATAGGCTCCAGCACACCCGCGACCCCCGTGGGGATTAAGCGGTTCAGAAAATGGATGGATGGATGGGTTATTGAGTGTCTGTTATGCCCTCGTTTTCATAGCATTATCATCAGTCTTTCTGCTGATTTTAGTGCTAAGCGCTCTGTTTTCACTTCTTGTGGCTGTATTTTGAGTAGTTGTATCAGATAAATTGCATCGAAGGTGCTGTTTTATTCTTGGGAAACACAATAATGTGTTAAATGCATTTGTTAGCTTCTTGCTAACGCTAGCGCTGACATTAGTTTACTTCTTGACTGCAGTGCTTGTTTACAAGACGTGTTCATAAATATTGTGAGGGGATTTATTTTGTTACGTGTTATGTATAGTTGTATAAACAAGTCTTCTGCTGTTGACATCTTTTAATCAATCAAAAGGTTTGTGGTGCAAGTAAATGCTACTTCCGCTAAAAAGAAAATTACAAATATGTCTGACCGGAAAGGGAGGTGCACATTTGCGGGCTGGAGGGAGCAAGGTGTTAAGTATCTCATTTGCATTTAAGACCGCACCAAAATGACTTGCTCTGAGCCGCTCCTCAGAAAAGGGGTAAAAGAGGGGCCTATAATGCTATGGTGACTAGGAATTCAGAGAAAAGCTTCGTTGTTCCACTTTATAGACTGAATGAGTAAAATGTAAAAATAAAAAAGGATTTATAACCATGATATGCCAGCATTAAGATTTCGTCACATCTGAAAGTCAACCAACTTGTGACACCTTTAGGCTGTTCTTCTACTCCAAGATTCTTTAACGACATTCCACAATTCAATCACATTTCTTGGTTTTGCTTAACAAACTGTTTTTGTTTTTTTAATGTTGCCTCAAGTTTTCAATTGGATTTAGGTCCAGGGAACGGCAGGCCACTCCAAAATGTGAATTTTGCTGGTTTGGAACTAGGGCCAGACAATAATTCAATTTCGATATACGTATATCGCAATAGACACCGGGTCAATAACAATAGAAATTGTATTCAATATAATATAGATAAAAAATTCAGGAAACAAACTCAGACAGAAAAATACTAAAAACATGGATTCATCTTTTGAGTCACATCACATTTCTATTATTCTGAACACGACTGTGTTTGTGTGTATGTGTGTGTGTGTGCGTGTATATATACATACATGCACACATACACACAATATGTGGTCACTATTTGAGGAACTATGCTATACCTAATTAAGTGTCCATTGAGTGCATGTTGCACTCTTTGCACTGAATTTGGCACAATAGAACTCACTGTTCTTTTTCTGGAGTTGCTGACAACCCAAGTGGCGGCACTGACTGAAGTCTAGAAACAAAGACAAACCCAATCAGAGTCAGGCTTTCAAGTCACACAGCTTGACGACGTCGTAGAACCTTTCCTACCTGAGAGCTGTCATCCCCAGACAGCGAGGTTTGTGTGAAGGAGTAGCTGCCTTGATGAGTTGAGTTGCTCTTGAGCAGCAGATTTTGGGAGTGGGCAATGGTCAAAGCAGGGCTCCCTTTTAGCAAAGACATCGTCTGCTCCTGATGCATGTTATTCTGAGCAGCCATATTGGCCAGTTCTTCTTCCCTCTGCCACTCATCTTCTTCATCTGCGGTTTCCATGGCAATGGAGATGTTATGACTGGTATCCAAAGTGCGTAAAACTGGCCTCTGCATCTCCTGGGCACTTAAAGTACAACCTAGTCCAGCCTTAATTCTGCTGCCCTCACCCTTGTCCGCATAAGTGAACACCTGCTGGATGCAGGGTGTGTGCTCTGAGGTAGGACTTGAGTTTTGGAGAGGAAGGGCCAGACGGGTCTTGTGTGGAGCAAGGGGTGGTGGTGGTGGTTGCGGATTAGTCTCAGATCTGGGCTGAAGCAGAGCCTGGGGCTGAGGGGAAGAGGACCATGTCTGAGTCTGTGCAGTACCAAATGTTTGGGTCCGGTTGGGAGGTAGGCTTCCTACCCCTGCAGTCAATCCTATGTCCCTGACGGGCACACTTGATTTCATGTCCCTTCCAGCAGTATAGACCAGAGATGCAGAAGAAGACGTGAGGGAAGGCAAATTCTGAGAGAGTGACACAAGCTTGGAGTGAAGAGATGAGGAGTTGCTGTTGGTTCTGCTCTGCATAGCCTGGCTGACTAAAGAGCAAGGAGGGAGTGCTGAGAGCTCAGTCTCTGACTGTATGGGGCCTGTGGGTTTTGGCCGAGAGCGAGGGTTGGAGTTCTGGGAGTAGAGACTTGTGTGAAGGACGTCATTATTATTGTTGTTCCCACTGCTCAGAGAAGAGGGAGAAGAAGCAGAGGCGGAGGATGTGGGGAGAAGGTGTGCGCGATTATGTATATTCCGCACGGCAGCAAGTTCTGCTGGGAGCAATGTTGCTGCAGAGAGACCATGATTGGACATAGCTCCATGAGCCAGCGGATGATTGGACAACAGTCCCCCAGCAAGTCCATGACTCGGTAAGGAATGAGACAAGCCTCCATTTTGGTCTCCCTTGGAGGCAAGTTTCCTTCTTTTGTTACCGACCCATGTCTATAGGGAGAAGTACAATTCAATCAGTCATATGAAACACCATTGCAGAAACTAAGTTACATGAAGGCACTCAAAGAAAACTGGTTGCCATCTCAATATCCTTACCCGGACAACACTGAAGTCTAGTTTGGCCTCCTGAGCACATTGCAGTATTAGCTGGAAGCAAGCCTTGCTTTGATTGGTCATTCCATTATCATAGTAACGCTCCAGGATCATCTGCTGTTCCACTGTGAATACCGACCGCAGGTTCATCTAGGAAGCCATCACAGACAGTGATGTCGCAAAGCAACCAGTCCATCCATCTAGGAAACCCGAGTACATAGTAAAACCCACACATGCACAGGGAGAACATTGAAGCTCCGCACAGGAAGGCTGGAGCCTAGATTCGAACCCACAACCTCTGCACTGTGAAGCGGACATGCTAACTAATCGAACACAATGCTGTCCACTGGTACACTTAATGGGTAATTCACTTTCACTTTTTTGTGGACTCCATTTTATAGCCAACAAGACATTTTTATACCTGCCATTCTAACATGGGCCATATTTGCCAACACCCCCAATACAGGCGGAAGACTCCCAAATTTCAACCCTATCCCCCGCATAACTCCCGCTCAGTCGTTTCACCCGCTAATCTCCCGATTTTACATTAAAGTAAACAGTTTACATTGCAGGGGATGTGACATGACACAGCTCCTCTTTGTCAAGAGAGAGACTGCCAGTGTGGTCATCAGACAGCTCTTTCACTTTTTTCTTTGTTCAAAATTGTATATGCCGTTAATGATTTTTTTTTTTTTTTACGGTAAACTGCGTAATAAATACTGCATAGTAAATGCACTCCACTTTGATCTCTTTATTTTTTTTGCCTGATCTGGTACTCATTTCATAACATAAAACTACTCAGTCATCAACGGTAAACAGAGTAATTTATTATGTTCCTTCCTGTGGTAAATACAAGGCCAAAAAAATCAGAAACCTGGCAAAGAAACTTTGGGCTGATACGCAAAAAACTCCCCTTTTCCACAATAAAGTATGAAATGCTAATTTAGCCAAGTGAACGTTGGTTTCTCATAGGTAGGTGCCAGTAACCTCTGTAAAAGGGGTTTGTGTTAAGAACATTATTATTAGTGATTATTATTGCATGAAAGCAGCAAAAGCATTAATACTTACAGCCTGGAGGCCACGTCTGTGTGGCCATGAATCCATGCTGCTGTTGGAGTGGAAAGGAGCTGCCATGCCGATCACAGCAAAACATCCGAGGCTTTACGTTGTCACCATCTCGTCTCTCCACATCTTCTCCTCTCAGTGCACCCGACGCACTGTTGAGAAATGGGATGGGACCAAAGCAGAGAACTTGAAAAGTTACTAGTTTCATCGCTAAATTACCCCCCCCCCCCCTAAAAAAAAAAGTAGTCCCCGTCCATCCCTTACTCCCAACAGAACAAAATCAAGTAGTTGTCCCCATGCGGTTATGACTGATGCTTTCCAGAGTATCAGCAGAAAGGTACTGCACAACAACAGAACTTAAGTAAACCCATCTCAGGCGGTTAAACGAACACACGCACCAAAAGCCACATGGACTGTTGCACGACCAATAAGCATCCAGCGGCTTTATTTTGCCAGGCGATCTGCGAATAGGGAAACGTAACAGAGATAATTAGCAACGCCACTTGGCACTTGCGCGAGGATTAAGAAACAAACCTCCCACCCAGGGAGCGTGTATCTATAGTTTGCCACGTACGGGCACATAGAAAACAAATCCAGTAACCGGCACGCAGGCACGGGATCATTAAACGTAGCCTGAAGGCCCGAGCGGCCATGTCTGTACCAGCAGACGCGAGCTAGCATTAGCAAAGCTTTCCCAAAAGGACAGCTGCAGCTCAACTTTTCCTTCAAAGCCGAGATTTCCTGTGCCTCACCGCTGCCATTTGACTGACCCTGGCTTCGAGCAAATAGCAACAAAAACCTGGCGGGACAACTAAGCGAAAAGTAAAATTATGTGCATACTTGCTGTGTCGAATTCAGACGAAGCTCCTAAATTCAAGCAGATTTCTTTCCCACGGACCCCGTTGCTAGACAATGAAATCAGACCGTCCGATCATCAATTCTAATCATGATTGTGACGTATCGACGTAAGGGGGCCAATGGGAACGCGAGATCATCGTTGACATCCGGAGAGGGCTGAAAACTGAGCAGCGATGCCCCGCCCCTCGTTGACTTTGTGGAGAAAGGAGCCTTGGAAGGAGGACGAGGATCAGCGACACAGGCGCTTATCTTTTCTTTCAATGTCCATATTAACATATTATTTTGAAGACAGTGTAGGTCCAAGTTTGGTGCAGGTTCAAATCATTAATGCATTATTGTTTGTCGTAACGGCTCATGTATTTGGCAATGCTTTTAACAACTTGTACTTTTATCACATATCTGAGTTTGTTTTCATAAAACATTAGACATATTTAGCCTTTTCCAGAGGAGTGGCCATTTTTGGGGAGATTTATTTCACTTCTTTTGGCTGTTCCCGTTAGGGGTCGCCACAGCAGATCAATCGTTTCCATCTCACTCTGTCCCCTGTATCTTGCTCTGGCACACCAACATCCTGCATGTCATCCCTCACCACATCCTTAAACTTGCTCTTTGGCCTCCCTCTTCTCCTTCTGCCTGGTGGCTCCATCCTCAGCATCCTTCTCCCGATGTACCCCGGATTCCTCCTCTGCATGTCCAAGCCATCTCATTCTCGCCCTCTGAGTTTGTCTCCAAACCGTCCCACCTGAGCTGTCCCTCTGATATGTTCATTCCTGACCCTGTCCTATCCTTGTCTCTTCCAAAGAGAATCGCAACATCAAAATGCAACCATTTAAATTGATCATTTATTTATTACTTTTCATAAACCCTAACCACACACCCACGTCCAGGGAATGGATATGCATGCGTCGAAAGCTTTATTTTACATCTTAAATGTATTAGACATTTCTGCAGAAAAGTAAAAACTTGTCAATCTAAAAACATTGCATATTTGATTTCACTAAGATATTATTACATTATGTCTTTGCTTTAGCAAGTCAAATGTATTCATATAGCGTCGTTTTACTGGAAAAAATGATCTCAAGCCACGTATTGAGAGGGGAGTGATTGCAGGTCAGATATATTTGGAGCAAATGTGGAACCACTCCTCGCATAAAGACAACTAAAAGTACCCCACTGATAGGAAAATATTGTGTAAGAATGTGTGAAGAAGACATCTCTGCATATTTTGATTGATGATGAATCTGACTTTTAGGCCCCTTTGAACGTGTGCGTGTGTGCGTCTGTGTTGGACGGTGACGCGTTATTCCATTACGTCACCCATGTCTCAGGTGCACAATAGGGGGCGCTGTCCCTCACAGTTGATCGCTTAGTCTTGATGTACAGATGCAGACGACTGTTGCGGATTTCCCCTTTGCATAGATAGAGTATCTTGATCTGAGTCATCCACATAACACTTTTTTTTTGTTGAAGCAGACATAACAAGAAAGCACAAACAGTTCCCTCACCCTGTTAACACACACTTGATGCCTTTTATTGTAATGTTCAATATTCCCCATTTAGAATAATTTTAAAACATCCCCTAAACGTTCTTTGACTTTGTGTTTCTAAAAAGTGTGGCTGGAGGGAGGAGGGGTCGCGGAACGAGGTCCTCCTCTGTATGATGTGCGTTGCACCATTCCCCGGTCTGTATTGTGAGAGGTGGCCCTTATGATGCTGCAGCGAGGTAGGCTGGGGGAGAGGGGAGGGGTCCCTCCCTCCCATCGAATCCCCTTCTCACATCGCGCGAGCTGCTGGCGGGAAGGCACGAGAAGGCGAGGGAGAGGGGAGGGTAAAGCGGCAGGGAGCGCGTGTGCGCGCGTGAGTCTGTGCGTGCGCGTAGATTGCACCACCGCATCCCGTTCACCGTTTCTGCAGGCAGCCATGCTCTGATGGAGGGAATAAAACCGACAACCGTCTTTTTACACTCCGAGTGATCCGGCACCATGTCACTCCAGATGTGACAGACAAGTCGTTTTATGAAGCCTGCTTTCACTCCTTTGCTGTTTAACACACAGAGGCTGTGACATCATGGCTTTGGTTATGGAACCTATAAGTAAATGGACACCAAAGCAAGTGCTGGACTGGATGAAAGGTAAGTTAGGATCCCTCTCTGCATCCTGCATCACGTCAAAGTCCGGGCTTGTATGTGATCTGACTGAGGATTATGGGGTGGTGGTGGTGGTGGTGGTGAAGTGAGCAGCAGCGGCCACACACTGCATGCATGGAGCTTCTCCTTCCTGAATGAGTGAATGGTTTCAATGCAAAACCAGATGTGTTGGATCTGCTGCAGTGGTTTCCTAAAACAAAATGTGAGGACACTCAGCATTTATTTGTGTCATAGCTGTGAGCCTTGCAAGTCAAACCTACAGGCTGCTGCTGATGATGCGGTTGGAGTAAGCACCATGCAGTGGTCCCATCAATGAATGTGGTGGATCTGTCATCTGCTCCTTTCACTCACACACACTTAGAGCTCATATCATCACTCAGTGTGTGTGTGTTTGCGTCTATGTGAGTGTGTGTTGTATGTACTCGTGCGTGCAATTAATGCTGTTAGCTGCATCACCACCATCACACAAGTGCACACACACACAGGCACGCACATACCAAAGCAAACCTGAATGTCAGCCTGTTCAGTTAAGATTCACAAAGACATGATATTTCCTAATTGGGTGAGCCCTTCAAGATGCCATTAATTACTGGATATGAATATGTCTGCCTGCATGAGCGATGTTCAAGCTGGTGGGAAAGGGGGGTGGGGGGTGTATGGATACTCACACACTGATCAGCTAGGGAGCAGTGTGACACAAACTGTGGCAGCTCTATTGACAGACAGTAGAGATAGAGAAGGGAGGAAATGGGAATGTCCGCAATCGTGTGTGTGATCAACCAGCTTAATGGTTTATTTATTGTATTTGTGCAGTAGTATAACATTATTACCAGTATTTTTAATGGTCGATCACAGTTCTGTACGATTATATGCTAAGGTAGTTACGAAGAACCCCCAGAGGACAAGGCAGCAAGGAAACATGGATGCCTAAGATCCTTGAATTTGTAAGTGACCTCATCAGCTGGCTTCATCCTCTACATTGATGAATGGTCGGGAGGAAAGCCGGAATGAGAACTGAGACACTGTTTTAATTTGTATTTTTCACATTTTGAAATAGTACCTTCAATGCTTGCAAAGAGGCTTCACTGTTACCTCACAGAAAGAAGGTTTGAATCGATGTTGTGATGGGTCTTTCTGTGTGGATGTTCTCGCTGTCATTGTGTGCGACCTCTCTGGGTTGTAAGACGTCTTGCCATGTTCTCAAATGTATGTTAGGTAAAATGAATAAATTATCTAAGTGTGAATAGTTGTCCTGTTTCAGCTGTTTCAGCTTTCTGTTTAATAAGATCAAAATTATCAGTTTGTTTTGCTTTGCATCATTGACTTGGAGGGTACAATTATGATTTGATCACATTTGATTGTGTAAATCATTTTAGACGATAAAAGATTTAATGGAAGAATGAAGAACAAGGCTGATTATGGCAAGGAATTGATATTAATTGGAAATTCATGTTATACAACAAGTTCAGGGTGTCCTACGCCTACTGCTCAAAGTCAGCTGGGATTGGCCTGCCTGCGACCCTCGTGAGGAAAACCGGTTCAGAAAATGGATGGATGGATGTTATACTATGATGGATCCATAGATGGATGGATGTTTTACTATGAGAAGGGTTGCCCATGAAGGATGGCTACAGCAGGGCTTTGTGCCCAACGAAGATGAGTTTATGGTGCCTTGCTCAAGAACAGTGGATCTCAGTATTGAACAGAGAGCTAACTTTCCTTTTCTTAGACATAGTTTCAAGTGTGTCTCAAATGTTTTCATTTTGTCGAGTACTGCTTTGATATGTTATCCGTTCTGATTCACCTCCCCCCGCCCCCCCATATCGCCTCCCTAAAGCGAATGGTCTCAGAGATTGATTGTCATCCAAAACATGTCCCATGAAGTGAATTCTCAGGCTCAGAATCCTATGTTGACCTTTTGTTTCATTGCCCATCAGCTCTCTTATACTGCATACCCACTTAAAAATGCTGGGTTAAAAACAACCCAATTTGGATTAAAAATTCTGGTTAAAAATTGCTGACCCGAGGAAGTTGGGTCAAATTGCACAAAACATTTTTTTTGTACAAAACAAATCAACAAATTGGATCTGTTTTTTTTTTGTTTTTTTGCAAAGCAACATGCAATTGACCCAATATCCTGGGTCGGTCCAATTTTTAACCCAAATTGGGTTGTTTTTAAACCCAGCATTTTTTAAGCGTATGCCATTGAGGCCAATTTTATAAGTGCTTAAGCAAGGTCTCTGCCATATCCAGTGACAGCTCAAATCTTTAGACGCATGTTTTGTTCTTTGAATCAGTGAAGCAATTAAATTTGTAATGAGTTGTTTCTTTTCATTCTTAGATGACTGAAATTTCACTTTTCTCTTTCGAGGCTGGTAATCTGAAGGACTTTTTTAATCACCAATATTTTTGGAATATTTGACCTTGTTCAATTCAAACTCTCAAGTCAGAGAACGGTTTAACAACGCTTTACTATCTCTTTACTATCAAAATAATTTACAGGTTACACATACATTCACAATTCCTACGTAATGAATAGGAATACAGTGAAACCTTTACTTACAAACTTAATTAGTTCTGTGATCGTGTTCATAGGTAGAAAAGTTTGTAAGTAGAAGTAATTTTTCCCATAATTGTGAATGCAAAATGTAAAATGAATTTTTAAGTGAAAGATGTGACGACTTGCTATAGCAGTGTGCACTTGAGTGATGGGGGGGGGGAAATGTTTGTAGTAAGTAGAGGTTTCACTGTACAGCATCCATTTAAAGGTAAATTGTGATTTATTTTGGAAAGGTCCTTCTCCTTAGGCAGGATTGATGTATTGTTTTCAGCATTCCATTATTAATGGCATTTTTAACAAATGGTTAATTGCAAGTGCCAATATTGTAGTCATAATAAGGCAAAATGAGTGACTTTATGGACCAAATCACAAAATAATTTACCCTTAACCACAGCCAAATGTTCTTAATGCATTGTTGTCTATTATTTTATTTTTTTCCATAAATGATACATTCATTACTTAGTTGATTTAAATCAATATCAGACAACAACATACATATTCCTGGGAGATTCCCGAGGTGCATTTTTAGGAATCTTTTATTCTGCAAGGTTAATCTATTTGAGCAGGAGACTAGACTTTGTGTGCTGGTGAAAGACTTCAAGCAGAACAACAAGGCTCATAGAAAGATGAGTCATCAGCATTTATTTTGAACACCCACACTGGAGGAGTTTCCTCTACGTGCGTATTTGTATTTGACAGACACGGAATGTGGCAGACTGTCTTCCAAAAACACTCAATGTACTGAAACTGCTGATTGTTCTTTAAAATTCTAAAATGCTATTTTTAATAAGAATTTGGCATTGCACATTTTCTTAAGTATACAGAACATCATTTTAAAAAATAAAAAATTGTGAAAACATGGTTTAGAAAAGTACTTGAACAGTTGAGCACTTAATTACAGGTCGGCAAGATAGCACCTTTTGTTTTCGTTTTGTCAGTTTAAAGAAAGATACAACCAAATGGATAGGGAGATCATTCGTCATATAGCAAGATAATGACGCAAGACTCCAAATCTCAAAGGAATTCATCAGCAGAAAGAAGTGAAAGGGTTTTGAAAATAAATCAATCCTATCGAGCATGCATTGCAGAAGAGGAAAATGACCCCAAACAAACAAACAATCACTAAAATAGGCTGTTGGGAAAGTACGGTATTGACAGTCTCATAAAGGTTCAGGGTTCTATTTTTTTTAGTGCCAGGTACAAGTCTAGCACACCAAGCTGTCGAACTGTATGGAGGTGGCCTAGACAATGTTTTGATAACTTCAGTTGGCACAGTTGAAAAAAAGGCGTGTTGTGCCGTTGTGGACGTGCACACAGCTTGCTTTGCCACCAATTAATGCGAAGAAACTGTTTTTCTCTGTGTATGCAGAAGGTTGGAGCGCAATAAGTACATTTATAAGGACCCACAAGCAGACTTAAATGGGTGGATGATGTAAAGTTGCTCAAAGAAATGACAGATGTGTGATTGCACGTGTCTGTGTGTGACCATCCCATGCTATCAATGAAGTGATTTCTACAATGATTCAGACGGTTTTATGCACGCTGTTTTTATATTTATGAATGGAATATGATGACAGCCACCACACATGTCCTCCAGACTGCAAAAATCCATGGCTTGGCCGGCCAGTGTCATACTTCTGTGGCAACTGAAATTTTTATTATTATTATTTATTATTAAAGTGGTTCAGAAAATGCATGCACTGATGGAGTTTAGCCCTTTAGAGCCTTTTTATAGTATTGCTTTATATTCTGCAAAGTCAAAGTGTGTCATACACAAACAAGTCAGAATATAGTGTCCAGTCCCCATCACTTGAGGCAGAAAAAAACATGCCTGTTTAAAAAGTTGTGAATACTCCATGAATGATCAGTTTTAAACTGTCACATGAAGACTGAACAAATCCGCATATCTATATACATACGCAGGTGTACAGATGTACTTGGATGTCTAAAATGCAGTCATGTTTTATTCCTACGAAAGCAAGCAAGCAAACAAACAAACAAACAAACAAACAAACAAACAAACAAACAAACTAGCTAAACTAAATAATAAGAGTATTTTATTTAGTCCATGACAAAAGACAGCACATTCTTCTTCTAATTATGTTTGCTCCAAAAACAGTATGATAGTATAATAATTGAACGAGCAGACCATCTGCAAGAAGTGCAGTAGTGTATCGGGTTAATCAGATTTGATCTATTCAAGGAAGTATGCCAACAAATATATTTACAATGATGGCCCGTGCAGTGCAGTTGTTTTCCAATTCAAAGTCAAAGAAAGCATACAAAACCTTTAAAATGCTGGGTTAAAACCAACCTAATTTGGGTTAAAAGGAAGTTGGGTCAATTTGAATGAGACCAATCTGGGGCCGATGAACCTTTTGACAGAGAATCTATTTCTACTGCCGACCAAGTAGAATTATGGACTGATTCTTGTACAGAAAGAATCTCCCAGATGTTCTTTTTCTGTTTGAATTTGCTAGCAAATGGGTGAAAGACAACCAGGCCCTCTTATGTTCGGCGCTCAAGACTTTCCCTGGCTGTGGTTCTGTCTGGCTGTGTATTCTCAATTTAAATGCCTTTAACTCTAGCACTGTGTCAGCATATCAGCCGCCCAATTTGTACATTAGGCAGAAGCACGTCTGTGACGTGTGTAAATCCTTCCTATATGAAATGGCTCGAACCCAATAATTAAAAACACAAGTCTGAATATCTGTAGGGTGCTGCCATGAGGAGACAGAAATTAAATAATAAAAACGAAATACTGTACTATTATGAAAACTTTTACAAATATAGGTGTTTGTTTTACATGAGCAGTGATAGCCTTGTTAAAAATGTGACATACGCAGGTCCTCGTGCAATATTGGTAGGGGTGGGTGATTGCAAACAATAATCCCACTTATTTTGATTCATCCATCCATCCATTTTCTGTACCGCTGTATCCCCACGGGGGTCGCGGGCTTGCCGGAGCCTATCCCAGCTGTCATCGGGCAGTAGGCGGGGGACACCCTGAACCGGTTGCCAGCCAATCGCAGGGCACACAGAGACGAACAACCATCCGCACACGCACTCACACCTAGGGGCAATTTGGAGCGCTCAATCAGCCTACCAAGCATGTTTTTGGGGATGTGGGAGGAAACCGGAGTGCCCGGAGAAAACCCACGCGGACACGGGGAGAACATGCAAACCCCACACAGGGAGGGCCGGAGGTGGAATCGAACCCGCACCCTCCGTACTGTGAGGCGGACGAGCTAGCCAGTGCACCACCGAGCCGCCCTATTTTGATTCATAGTGATTAATAAAATACATTAATCATTGATTTCAAAACGTATTTATTCCCAAAAGTAACTACCAAAAGTCAATTACTCAAAACTACCGTCATGCCCATTCATCCTTGCAAGTTGAACACTGTGGGCCATATCCACAAAGAATGACCTGCGGCCGCTCTACACCTTTATTTGTTCTTCATTCCCAACTGCGGTTTGCTACTTCCTCTACACAAATGTTTTGACTTTGGATGGATGGATGGATGGATGGATGGATGGATGGATGGATGGATGGATGGATGGATGGATGTTTTATATTTGTCGGACGCGGAGCGTTCCTTTACATCGCCTTGGTAACTGTGTGAAGAGGCTTCAACTCAGTAGTCGCCAACTTTCAGTAGGCAGTGTTTACGCCCCCAAAATTCTGTTTGGCTATAGACCTCTTTATGGCCTACATCATGGTGACGTCACAGTGTTAGCTGGAAGCAAAAGAAGGGAAGCCAGCCTTAAACACTGCTACCTATATGTAGAAAAATGTTTTTTCATGGTTTCGGTTACCAAAACCATAAAAAAACAAAAACTTGAAACTACATCACATCCCAACCTCTGCCAGTCATGAAATGTTGAAATTGATCATCGCCAGCTAAATATGCAAACCTGCTTTTTCATACAAGCACGCTAGATATTTTTGGCTCCAGCTAAGCCACGGCCCCAAAATAACGCCACATTGTTTACAAACTTTAAAGGAGTCCAGACTGTAGCTCCAAAATAATTACAAAACATATTCTGTTGGTTTAAATAACAAAATGAGGTTTTGTCTGTTTACTGTAGGTGAACGCCATGTACACATTTATGGACGCACACGCACATACAAATACACACATGCTTGGGAGCTGGAGCTTAAAGTGGGGCATTGGTAACCATGGAAACCAGATCTGATGTGTCGGAGTCACAACACATGTCATAAGATGGGGAGGCAGAACCCACACACAGATGCCCGCTACACATAGATGCCCGCTACACATGCCTGGATCACATGTATGTGCACAGAGCGAGACACATATGTATGCTGCAATTTTAACACACACACATATGCACGCACGCACGCACAAACACATGCACACGAGTGTCCTTCATGTGTAATGACTCACAGTGGCGAGAGTGGAGCAGGAAATTTAGAAATAGGAAAGCGTGCTGCAAAACGGACAAAACGCTTCCCTCAGATGGGGGGAAGAAATGAGGCCATGATGGAGAAACGCACATTTATGGCTGAGCTGTGCATAGAATGAGAGATGCAGTGGGCATCTTATCAAAGTACTAGCTCTAGCCGGACACTCAGACAAAGGATCCTGTGTGAGTGTCCGTGTGCATGCATGGATGCGTGTGTGTCTTTTTGCACCTGTTGTTCCATCAGCAACAGTTTCATAAGGGTGATTACATTTTTGTTGTGAACTCAAAAGAGCGAGGGGGAAAAAAGACATTTTCTCCTCCTTTGTGGTTCGTTTGGTCAGGTGTTAAGTAACACAGTAACCAAATTCAGGTGAACTAAGCAATACAGGAGAGGGCTGCTTAGACCGTTTCAGGTATGTGAGAAAGGAATCCAACTTCCAGCAACTCCAACTGGGAAATGAAAGAGCTCAAATTCACCGAGCGAGAGATTGAGATGACAGAAATCATTATCAATTGTCATAAATGAAAAAAAATAAAATAAAAACCTTCAAATAAAAGTTGAACTAAACTTAAATGACCAGATACCAAGAATGTAGTTTGCATGGAAATTGATGGGAGATGCAAAAAAAAGTATCGTAGATAAATATAGCCTATACAGACATAGTACCTTAACTACTAGCTTTCCGCATACCCGCACTAATGTGCATCTAACGTAAAACAATGCATGTCGTCAGCAACATTTTCTGCCTACTTTTCACTGTATTGCTTTGAGGTCAGACATCGTTGGCTCCACGTTTTATATTTCTTACTTGCAGCAATCTGAAACTCAGCAATAATAGAACAGCTGAACCAGTGGCAAACATATATTTTTTTCTAATCATGTATAGGCAAATAATCTGCTTGTGACATTTCCTATTTCCCTCTATTTGCTTCTGTACTGTAGCCTGGTAGACCAATTTGTATTTATTTGCCATTCACTCGCAAATAATAAAAAAAGAGAACACTGCCTCTTGATGTGTTTTGTTTGTGGTTATTGTTGTATTTGGAGCGTGTTCAAATTTTGTGAAGTCATAAAAATACTATCAGCATGAACATTTTGTTGGAGCCAACTCTGACATCTTGATGAAAATTGTTGTCATAAACATTACGCGAGGTTATTTTGACACGGTGAATGTTCGGATAATATGATATCCTAACACTGATCATGGCAAAAAGATCTTTTTCCAGACAAAATGTGCAATTTCTGTGGAACAATATCACGTTTCACTTAAAAGGGAAGTCAAGCCCAAAAATGTCTTTGCAATAATATGTTCTGTGCAGCTCAACTCGTCGAAACATGATTACACACTTGATTACTGTTTCATTTGTGCAATATGAATTAAATAGGCACCTATTTTTATCCATCTCAGCAGGTGGCAAAATGGCTGCCCCCTGAGATGGATCAAAACAGGTGGATGTTGCTGCTTAACTCATATTCCACAAACGCAATCTTAATCAGAATGCCGTGTTTAGACTAGTGGCGGCACATACAACATATTATTGAAAAGAACATTTTAGGGTTGACCTCGTCTTTAACAAATATAATATCGTGTTTATTTCCCCAATGATAGGCCAGTAAATTATTTTGAAAGCATTATACCAAATGTTTAAAATACATACGAGTTGCACTGTTTGTTCATTGCTCTTACTTTTTGCTGAAACAGCTCTAATCTCTGTTAGAAATTGTATTCAATAGCAGCAATATTCACTCCTGGCATGTAAGCTTGTGTAAAGATGAATATTTCCCGTAGAAGTGCCATCAGTCCAGATTGCCTCCACATTGAGCAAGCTGTGTTTCGTAGTGGAGGCTGGGGTGCACTTAAAAGCTTACATACAGGAGAGGTAAAATGCCACCTTCTTAAGACTATTCTGTCATGATGTGATGAATATTTCACAGTAGGAATATTTTAGTGAGTTTTGAGTCTTCTTTTTTACTTGGACTTTTTCCAACTGGAAACTCAAAGATAGGAGCCGAGGCATTAAGACAGAATTCTGCATCGCATGTCAGTGCTCTTTGCACGAGTTCCCCTCTGACCCACGCATGGTCTCGATGGAAATGCTAAAAACAGATTTTACTGTCTGATTTACGTTAATGTCAATGGACAAGCGGGAAAGACACAGCGATGAAGCTTTTTCATCCCGAGCTATATTCAACAACGAAATCAATTTGATGAGGTTTCTCTTGCTGTTGGTTGCTTGGCAACCCTTATCTTTTGCCGATAAACTTCGAAAATATTAGAGGGACTTACATGGAATGTAAATGAAGAAGCTGCATACTGTATATGATATTGACAATATGAATCAAGTTAAAAGACTGCAGCGAATTCTTTTGGATAACCATCTAGTAAAAATTTAAATAAATTCCACACCAACCACACTTTGCATTACGATGAACAAAGAAACACTCTTCTCTCCTCATGACTCCAGTCTTCTGTGTGGATGCTTGCAGTGTGCAGAGAAAACGTTTTATTTCCGACAAATAGCTTCAAGGGAAAAGCACCACAAGTTGATAACTAGATTGCACAGAATGACATTTCTGACATTATGTCATGAAAAATAACTTTGCGTTTATTTTAGCCGTACTGGGGCTAATTTTTGTTTGACTTGTATTATACTGCATGACCAACTTTAGGGAAGGGGGGTCACTATTTGTTAGTCCTGCAGTTAAAAATGCAGTGAACCGCTTACTGCATGATGAATGAAACGAACCTTGCAAATCGTGTATTGATTGATTAGCATTCAATGATTATAATTCAAATTGTTGTTTAGGTACTGGTGTATGGAAAACAGATGTTTACAAATACAAAAGAGCGGTGACGAACAACCTGAATTGTAACTATACAATGAAAGGATGGTTTCCCAAATAAATACTAGCTCTATTTACCCAGAACGGACTTCATAATATGGCACATTGGCCACAATTCATAAATGCCTCCTTGCCTCGGAAGCTAAGGTACAAATGAGAGGAGCAAATGTGTCTCTCTCATATGGTAATGTTTGGAGTCATGAATTCATATTCCTCGTTACTTGCTGCAGGGTTTGCTCTGCCTCCATCATTTCAGCGTGGCTGTATCTGCTCCTATTGCTGCCGGCTGCATGAAGAAATCTGCTCATGCACTCAACTTGCAGATATCTCTGTCAAGACTGGCCATGATTTATGTGAATGTATTCTACTAGGAAATATCTTAAAGGGAAGGCAATTTTAAACTGCAGGAATGCGGATTTGCACATTTTATTTTTAGCAGCAATGTACGTAAGTCATCGGATGTATGATTGGCATTTCTATGTATTCTAATTTTTAGTATCATTTTTGAGTATTGGCATTTTAGAGGGTCAATTGATTTTAACTGTCAGTTCAAAATGTTGAAACGTCGATGAAAATTGTTCTTCCTGTTTTTATTTTGTGTTACTGTTATATGAAAACATACCAGAGTGCACATGAAATTTTAAAGTTTTCCCCCTAATATTTATGAGAATAAAATTACCAAAAATGTTTGGGAAATGTGAACATTTTGAGGAAAACAAACAAACAAACAAACAAACAAACAAACAAACAAACAAACAAACAAACAAACAAACAAACAAACAAAATGTTGCCTCATTATGATAAAACAGCTACAATCACGTTGGTTTTCAGTTCCTGTATATCTAACCTATAGCATATACATAGATCTGCTGCCTCTTCTTTTTTTTCAAAGGATGCCCCGTCATCAAAAATATAATCAGTTTGTAGCTTGGAAAGATGAATCTTTGGGATAACATGCATATAATATTGGCAAGATGAATGAGCAATGTCATCAGACATTATTACATTTTTTTATTGACATTTGTTATATTGCAATCACAATCGGATGAAGGTCGTAAAATGCTGTTTCTGCATTTTGAATGAGCTATGCTGCTTTTATGTGCAAAATAAATTTTCATGATCTTGCATGAGATAATATCGAGAGTGTAATTGTCACATCTGAAGCAAACAAAACGAGCCACTGTCAATAATTTTTTTCCACTTGGGGAGTAACAGTCCATAGAAATGTGTTAGACTTAAACTTGCTCACTTTGCCGTATGTAACAAGATTGTGAGTCTCTCGGAATAACACTGGGCTGATGTTCTCCCTTCTGTGTCCCATGACATACTGAGTGCAAGATTTCGCTCACTCTTTCGTTGCGATTAGTGTGCGTGTGTGTGTTGACCGTGTTAAGGTGCTACCACACTGTCTCTCTGTTATCCTCGCTTCCCTCGGGCCTCAGTGTTTTCCTTACGGCTTCACTCAGCTTTATCAACAGCAATCGTCCTTGTTCTGTATGTGTGATGTGTTTGAAACAAACATTCACAGGCAGACTTTAGCGCAATGTTGTGCTGGGTTGGGTGCTCTCATGCCTATTTTGCTTCATGCGTTCTCATTTTCTAATGGGCTTGTTCATTAGGTCTGTGGAGAGCTTTTTGCTGCCTTTTTTTTTATCCAAAGCCTGAAGCTCTTAACTGATCAATAATATCCCAGACCGCCACATCTATATGCTGCATGGCAGTTGCTTGCGTCTCTTGGGGTGAACTGTGTGTTTGACACAATCTTAATTGGGAAATGTGCCAGCCTTGCAAAATCACAAAATAACCATTGCACAAAAATTATAGGTATCAAAGGAACGTCCAATCCCAGCAAGCAATACCAGCAAAACGTTAGATTATGTATTTCAACCGTTGGTGTTATTAATAAAAGGAACATTGGATGTTCTCACTGAGTCTTTATTGATTTCTTTGTTTTTTACAGTCACTCAAAAATGTCATAATAGTTTGTCAACTGAGATGCAATTTTGATGCATGTGTTTATTGTCCTATTTTCTCTTAGGTCTGGATGACTGTCTCCAGCAGTATGTGAAGAGTTTCGAGCGGGAGCAAATGGGCGGGGAACAGCTTCTGCACATAACTCATCAGGAGCTGGAGGAGTTGGGGGTTACGAGGATAGGACATCAGGAGCTCATCCTAGAAGCAGTTGATCTCCTCTGCGCCCTGGTCAGTTACTCTCCTCACCTTGAAACTGCTTTTCCATATCGAAAAGGCCCTGAGTTGTCACTTTTCCATGACAGTTTTTGGGGGTTCATGCGGTTACGATGAAAGCGATTTTCTGAACCTCCCCCAGGGTGTTTCTAAAATGCAGGCTGACTGGGGCCATGACCTCGTTTGATTGGCTGGCAGGTCTTGCGTACTGTATATACCGTAATTTTCGGACTATAAGTCGCGGTTTTTTTCATAGTTTGGGTGGGGGGGCGACTTATACTCAGGAGCGACTTATATACATATATGGTTTTTTTTTCACTTTTTTGGGCATTTTATGGCTGGTGCGACTTATACTCCGGTGCGACTTATAGTCCGAAAATTACGGTACTGTATTTTATACTTCATGGCCGGCTGCTTGTATCCCGCTAGCTTAAACGGGTATTGAATTTTCTTTAATTTTTTTTTTTCCATGTTCGTATTTTGAATTACAGCAAAACCAGTGGCCCAAACTCCCCACTACTGAAATTTTATGGCAGAACTCCGCACACCACAAGTGTGCCCTGTACAATGGAGGCTTTCACAGTATGATGTTGCCCCAGTTG